>NC_142361.1:16318675-16526175 GCF_059441175.1 Urocampus carinirostris
GGTCTGTTCATCCTAGTTTTATTTATGCACAAAGCGCGAAGTTACATTCAACTTGCCACTTCCTCGACACACATATACCATGTGTCTCACTCTCACCTTTACTACTCGGGCCCCCTGGCAGTCGTTAGAAAAAAAATGTATAAAACCGCATCATCGTATAAGCTGCAGGGTTGAAAGCTTGAGAAAAAAGTCGCTGCTTATAGTCCGAATTTCACAGTAAATGGTCAAAGGATCGTGCTCATAGTTTTAATTGCTTGTGTAACAATATGAAGTAATTAAGATGACTTGGTCCGTTCCCGTATTCTCAAGAGTATACAAATGAACCCTAAATAGCTTTAAAACACATCTTCCTGATCTCTAAAAACACATTCAAATTCTAGTTAAACACAAGAAATACAGTAATTAAATGAACTAGGATGGTTGTGCACCGTTAGAGCATCACCCGTGTCCAGATGGAGATTAAAATCCTGAAATGGCCGTACGAACAGCGCAAATATGTAATTGTCGATAAATATATATACATCTATATTGGAAGAAATTAACCTCAAAATGCAAAGAATCCAAGGAGTAACAAAGGAAAACTGGAGACTGGAAGCTGAAAAGCAGATGTTCTGTCACCCTCTTGCTTTTACTTTGCTGCAAAAACGTCGAGTCAAGAAAACCAAAAGTGCTGAGTCCATTTTTTGGGGGGCATTTTTCACATCCTGGGGAACCTACTTGACTTCCTGTGAAAGACGGTGGTCTCTTCTAAACTCTGTTCCCCTTGTTTTAGGTGGACAGACAAACAGGCATACTGTACAAACAATATCGGTCACTCGTAGCAGAAGATATCATTGTAGATTGCTAATATTGTCGTGGTGTTTTATACGGTCTGGCTTCCTGTGACTAAATCCCATTGTGCTTGTAAGGTTTATTATCGACTAATAAGGAGGGTTTGCAAATGTTAACCTTCTCCAATTGTTCCCCTTTTTAACAGGTACGAGATCGATATACTTTATTATAAGTATCTGTACACTAAGAATGAAATTTTATGTAACTTTAAATCAATGTACACACAAACATTTTTACAGCACAATTTTTATTTTTATTTTTTTTCCTGTAGTAATTTGCCTGCGCAAACTGGACAAGCTGATGCTGGTGGTAAGTAGTGATAAGCAGTGAGGGATCTCAAGCGTTCTCGAGAAGAGGCCTTTGGGACTGCTCGTGAACTGGATATTCCTACATGTTACAAGCAATATTTTTGTTTAAAAACCATACACTGAAATTCTGGTGCTTAGATGAGCTTGTATAAAGAGGTACTACTGTATGTGTGTGTGGGTGTGTTTGTTGGGGGCTGGGGGTGATAGAGATGCTCTCTGGGTGACAGCAGCTTCAGATTGTCCTGTGGACAGACCTGTCATCATCCCAGTCAAATTATTCTGATTGGCTGCTGATTTCCTGGTGGCGTCCCCCTGTGTGTGTGCATGTGATTGAGATCCCACTCTCTCACATTTGTGCATACATGATTTTCTTTTCTACCCGCATGCCGTTTGTGTGATTTGCTGATGGAATCCCCCACCACACGTTATCGCCTTGTTTTGATGTCCCCCTAAGGTGTCGCCTTGGTGACTCTGCACCGTCTAATCACTTGATGTGATTTGTGTGGGTAAAACAAACGCACCTTGCGCTGATGAGGGCCTTGCCTCCCCGCCGCGCATATGAGCGGGGGCGGCAGTTTGATTCAGGAACCCTCCACGGCCTCCAAATCAACGTTGTCAAGACCCCGCTGTCCTATTTATACAAAGACAAACCATTTTAGTCGACAGCCTGGGGCATTTTTGCTCGCCACTTTTTGTGTAGTAGTCTTGTGACGAAAAATCGGGGTAGCATTGAGGGGACTGCTGATGTAGCGCGGAGCATCATTTGCATACTTTGCTCCGGCGAAATGTCGGCTGGTAGGTTAGGGCCCGGTCACACAGCCGTTTGCGTCTGTATCGAGGCTGAATCACGGCCAGAAATTTCTGCCTGTGAAGCAGATGCTGTTGGACGCTTTGAGATCGCCATACAGACAAGATACAGCAGTGCTTTACACGCGGTCGGAAATTCACACGCGGTTGGCCGCGCGAAAAAGTTTTGCGCTGCTCATAACTTTAGACCACGTGTTAACCGCGGGCGTCACACGTTGTACACACGAGGTAATGACGCTGAAATGACGCGGAACGACGTGCTATGGCCGCGGCCAGGGCGTGGTTACACGTGGGTAGGACGCGAAATTTCAGCGGGTAATCGTGGGTGGAGCACGGTCATAGCATGTTCTGCGCCTGTATCGCGGTGTTATTACGTGAAATTAGCGTGTGTAACGCGTGTGACGGTCAAACGCCTTTCTCCGCGTTTATACAGCGCGATTTGCCGAGCACACGTCAGTTGTGCTCGAGACGTCAAGGGATGAACATGGATCCCCGTCACCGTAGTGACCTCGTCTTAATCCATTTTTATTTCTTGACATTTCTTTTCATTTCATAAAAAGATAATAAAATAAAAATGAAAAACTATTACAATAATAACATAACCAAATAAAGTAACCAAATCCACTTCGTCTTGCTTTTGTTGGGAATGTAATACAACTTAAACCATTCCGTCTTTGTTTTTGTTGTGAACGTAATCAAACGGTAATGCACACCGTATATAAATCACTTTTGAGAACTTTTATGCACTCTACCGTAAAGCTTATTATGCAGAAATAAGCTTTATGGTAGAGTGCATAACAGTTTAAATACTAGCGATTTGAGTCGAAAAAGGCAAAATAAACACGTTACCTGCTCAAAGGTGATTTGTATACGGCGTGCATTACCGTTCGATTACATTCACAACAAATACAAAGACGGAATGGTTTAAGTTGTATTACATTCCCAACAAATGCAAGACGTTGTGGTTTTGGTTATATGTTCGCCATTAAATTCCCTAAAAGTGATATAAAAGTGAGATAAAACGAGGTTAAAGTGGTTGTAGTAGCGAGGGGATGCAAATCTCGGCAAGGATGCATTTCTCGGCATAACACCGGCTCGGCAGCTTTTATACCCGTGGTCCACACGCGGAAATGACGCGGAAATGTCGCGATGAGGAAGCGGAACAGTCGCCGGCGTCTGTTTTGCGGGCATACCACCGATAAACAGCGGGCAACCACGGGCAAAAAAAAACCCCACAAAATTTTACCCGCGATACAGACGCAAACGGCTGTGTGACCGGGCCCTTAATGCTATTTTTTGCTAGCCGTACGTCTGTTTATACAATCATACCTCTATATACGAGCACCTCTAGACACAAGAATTTCAATATATGAGATTTATTTGTAATGAAAATCTTGCCCAACATACGACGGAAAATCTAAGTTACCGGCATTCCCAGAAGCTGCCACTAGAGACCACTCGAGACCGCTCATTGCCAGTATGAGCTCGTCTGTTAGCTTACCGCCATCAGACGTCTGATCCCATGCACTTGGTTATACCTGTTTCCCTGAATTCAAATTGCATCCCTGAAAAGACCTTGATACCGTTGATATCCAACCTAAGTCCTAACTAGTGTTCGACAAAATTATTTCCCTCAGTAAATCCATCGGTTTGGAGTTAGATGAGATCCCATATTACCATCAACAAACTTGTGCAGAAGCATGAGGAGGGACTGAAAACAGAGACAAATCTCCATGGATTTTTCTTCAAAAGACCTTGAGAAAGTGAAAGCATCGCGAGGTCAGTAAGGGCATAAGAAAGTGAAAAATAAAAACTGAAACATGTAAAAATAAAAAGAAAGAACATTTTTTTAAAAATTGCGCTACACAAATGTTTGTGTGTACGTTCATTTACAGTTAGAGTAACATTCATTTCATGTTTACAGTAAGTGCTTATGGGTAAGTGTGAAGCACACTGTAAAGCCCTTTGGGAGGTCTTCATTGACTTGAAAAGCGCTGTATAAATGCAGAAGATTTACATTCATTTACATCAACAGAGTTTCTTGTGCTCTGTCACTCCTCCCGCACCCCTCACCCACTTTTCCCACACCATGCCTACACCTCCTTTACGGCGACTCCATGGTAAGTGCTCATAATAACTCACCTTTTATTTCATTTATACCATCTAATTCATCTTATTTTTGTATTTGTTGTTAAATTACTATTTGAAAGTGTTTTAGTGATCACAAAGATGTGTTTTATAGCTATTTAGGGTTAACTTGTATGCTTTTGGGAAGTCAAGAACAGATCAATCAATTTTTAATTATTTTATATCGGGGTAATTTGCTTGTCACACAAGCAATTTGTGATACAAGCATGATTCTAGAACAAATTACTGTAAGGTTATATATGTAGAGGTTCCGTATTAAGACAGCAATAAATTTGGTTTGGTTAGATATTTACGACTAAAGAATAAAAAACAAAATCTCATTGAGTTGGACACATGCTGCCAATTGGCTTCAGTTCCACTCAATTGTAGATATTGCTGTAGTTGATCAAAAACAAATTCAATTTGCTTTTGATGCTAATTACAGGGCATGTACAGTAAACTTTATTTTATTCTGCGTTTTCTGTCTTTTGTTAATTCTACTGATGACCGCTGACCACCCATTTGACACTGTAAATTGAATGAAAACCGAATACAATTTGTCTTCACTATAGACTATAAATGTCAAATCCCATTTATTCCTGCATTGCTAATAAAAAAGGAGGAATTTTGCAATGTTTATGATAAATAATTAATGTATATTGTGAGATCTTAAATTTGTTGTAAAAAATCTACAAATACAGACGCTGCCCTAATTACGAACGAGATACGTTTTAGACTATCGTTCGTAAGTTGAATTTGTTTGTAAGTTGCTTCAGTGCTATATTTTGTATGGAATGTATGTATGTTTAAGGTTTATACAGTATAAGTATCTTTAAGGCTTGTCTAAGTAACCTGTATTGTTTTGTAAAAAAAATATCAATTTCACAACATGATATTTTCTATAAAGTTAAGCTTAACTTACTTTTGGAATATGAGCTTCAAGAGTTAGTTGACTCCCTCCTCCGTGGTAGAAAGTGGCTGAAAAAGGGATCCCACCATTTTCTTAACTGCATAAGCTTTCTTATTCCGCTTTCATTTCAATAGAAACGGCATGCCTCTTCATTACACTTTACACCAACCATATTGAATGGATGCACGAGATATTAAACAATAAAAATCTCAAAGTGCTTAGTGCGCTGGAGATACAGTATAGAATTTATACTGACGAACTAGGAAGAGGAAGACGGATTTCTTCTTCCGGGTGGATGCTGGGTGACCTCTCACAGCGCCACCGGTAGCAACGGAAAGAAGCACCGACAGTACTGCCCTGTTCTCGGAAAAAGTGGTACACAATCCAAAATTTAGAGGGCAATGTCTGAGATATTTTTCGACATCTCGAAAAAAATGTATTTACCGTTTTTCGTAAGTCAAATGGTCGTAAGTAGTGGAGCGTCTGTATACCAAACTGTAATCCATCATTTAGTCATATACCGTATTTTCCTGACTATAAGGTGCACCTATAAATTCAAAATTTGCCTCAAAACTGTGGGTGGGCCATATAATCCAATTGACTTTTTAGATCAGAAAATACAGTTACTCAAATTTGAAATGCATTATTACAATGAAATGCTACTTCATACCGCAACCATTTGCGAATTAATCTTCTGGTTTCTTTTAATGCAACGTAAGCCATCATAGTAGTTTCAATTTAATGTGCTTTATAGTCCGGTGCATCTTATTTATAGAAATGTTTTCACACAACTATTCTTGACGGTGCGCCTTACAATCCAGTGCACCATAAAAAACTGTTACCATGAATGACTGGAATCTTTTTTTATCCGGACATAATGACATAGCAGTTCCATCTGCATCGTACCCTGCCACCAGTAGTTGTGTACTTGACCTTGAGTGATGCCTGCAACAGCATCGGCTCTTCTTGTATGGTTCTGCAAAACGTGAACAAACTCGAATTCATTTCATTACTACCTTCTTTGCTGCTCCCTCACCTAACCCAGGAGACTAAATGTCGTCAATCTCTGCTAGTGCCATGCAATTTTCACAAGGACTAAGTCAGGCTTTTAGCCGCAGCCGGGCTCGGGCGCCCATATGTTCGGAGGCAAGGCCCGCAGCAAGAACAATCTGATTAACAAGCGAGAGCTTTCACATCTTTCTCAAATGGGAACGCTCGCTGGTGTGCGGGAGCACTTTTGAAGAACGTGTGGCTCTGTTCAAGGCTTCGGATGAAATGGGGTAAAAATGACAGCGACTAGCACAAAGATTAAAGCCACTGACAGTTGAAGGGAGTAACACTGGTCGCCTTGTTACAACAGAGAAAGTGCCTTTCTCGTCACTGTGGATATGAGCTGGCAACCTGATGGATATTCCAGTCTTTGCAGTTGTCTTCATTGTCTGGAGACATTCTTTTTTGGGTATCTTTTGGAAGCACATTTTTGTGCTTCCAGGAGATCTAAGAGACATTTCTGTCAGCGATTAAGATATTTCAGCGACATCTGACTTTGTCAAAGACTGATGAGATTTTTTTTTGACTCCTTTGCAATTTAGAATTGGTGAGAATTTGTCCATACGAAATATATACAGTGAAGAAAATAAGTATGTGAACATATATGTATACATGTACGTATGTGTATGTATATATATTAACATAAAATTTATATTCAAACTGCAAATTTAAAGCTCTTTATAAGAATACTTTTGTAGACATTCCATTACAGAGCAATAACGCATGCTATTTATTTTATTTGGGCGAGTTTTTTTTTTAATGACTTAAGGTATATATAATATATGTATATGTATTTGAACACCCTGTTATTTTGCTAATTCCACCACTTAGAAATCATGGAAGGGTCTGAAATTTTCATCTTCGAGAGAGATAAACTAAAAAGCAAAATTACAATACAAGATTTTTTTTTTTACAGTTTATTTTTATGATGTAGCTGCAAATAAGTATTTTAACATCTGAGAAAATGAATTTTAATATTTGGTACAATAGCCTTTGTTTGCTATTACATAGGTCAAATGTTTCCTGAAAGTATTTCACAAGGTTTTCACATACCGTAGAAGGGATCTTGGCCCACTTCTCCACACAGATCTTTTCCAGATCAGTCAGGTTTCTGGGCTGTCGCTGAAAAACACAGAGCTTGAGCTCCCCTCAAAGATTCTCGATTGGGTTCAGGTCTGGAGACTGGTTGGGCCATGCTAGAACCTTAATATGCGTCTATACCGAGCCACGCCTTGGTTTTCCTGGCTGTGTGCTTCGGGTCGTTGTCGTGTTGGAAGACACAACCATGACTCATCTTCAATGCTCTGACTGAGGGAACAAGGTTTTTCCACAAAATCCCACAATAAATGGCCCCAGTCATCTTCTCTTTAATGCAGTGCACTCGTCCTGTCCCATGTGCAGAAAAACAGCTCCAAAGCATTATGCTACCACCCCCATGGCTCACTGTAGAGATGATGTTCTTCGGATTGTACTCTTCATTCTTCTGCCTCCAAACACGCTTAGTGGAATTTTGACTAAAATGTTCTATTTCGGTCTGAACTGACCACAAAACTTGCTCCCATGACTCCTCTGATTCATCCAGATGGTCATATGCAAACTTAAGACGGTCCTTGACATGTGCTGGTTGAAGCAGGGGAACGTTTCATGCAACGCAAGATTTCATGACGTCTTTGTGTATAACCTGCAGTAACCTTGGAAACGGTGGTCTCAGCTCTTTTTAGGTCATTGACCAACTCCTGTCATGTAGTTCCGGACTGATTCCTCACCTTTCTTAGAATCATCCAGACCCCACTCCAATTGAGATTGACCGTCATGTTTAGTTTCTTCAATTTTCTAATGATTGCTTTTTTTCACCAAGCTGCTTGGCAATTGCTCCGTAGCCCTTTCTAGCCTTGTGAAGGTGTACAATTTTGTCTTTTGTGTCTTTAGACAGCTCTTTGGTCTTCGCCTAGGTAAAGTTAAAGTCTTACTGATTGTATAAGGTGGACAGGTGTCTTTATGCAGCTTTGGACCTCAAACAGGTGATTCTGATTCAGGATGAGACATGGAGTACAGGTGGACTGCTAATGGGGGGATGAACAGGTTTTTCAGGGTCAGAATTCTAGATGATACACTGGTGTTCAAATACTTATTTCCAGCTGTATGTAATATAATATATATATACATTTATATATATATATGTATATATATATATATATACATATATATATGTATATACATAATATGTGTGTATGTGTATATATGTGTATAGATATTTATGTATATTTGAGAAACCTGACTACAAGCTTAATCATTTTATTCAGGTCTAGTCGTTGAACACTTTTAAAATAGGAACCTGAGTTTGAGATGACTTATGTCTTACAAAAGGCTGTAGCTGAATAAAAAGGAGACAAATCAGGCTGAATTAACACTTTAGAGAATTCTAAAACAAACACTCAATGATTTGTTTTGCTCTATTCAGTGGTCTGCGAGAATTCCAGTACAATCTTGGCCTCTAATCCATTGATTAGAGCCCCATCCTATCTTGTTAAAACTTCAGGGTGCATACTGTTGTACGTACAACTTTTGGGGACCACTCACCGTGAGTGTGTTTCTCAGTATTGTATAGTGATACAATAAGTATTTCTCTTTCCTGAACAAGGCGTCCTACTTCTGGTTGAGCATTGTCCATATCCAACCTACCTGCAATCGACACAGTGACTGTGCTTTTTTTGTTTTAAAATGCAATCAGGTATTGCCTACATCTTCTCATGAAAGGGCTTAGGATGAAAGAATATGTGTCCTAAAAATTAGGAATCTTGGGAAAGATTGGAATCTCTTTGAATTTCACGACCAGATTCTCACCAGTTGACATATTAGAATTAGACTTGTCTTTATTGTCAATGTTATGAACATTGTTTACAACGACATCAGACGTGGCACCCCAGGATAAACTCAACTGTCTCTGAGCCTGCTAGTCCTTGTTTTAAGGGACCTGTAGTCACTGCCAGAGGGCAGCAGATCAAAACAATGGTGGCCGGGATGAGAAGAGTTCTATATGCTGTTGTTGGCTCTGGAGTGGTATCGGGACAAGGCAATATCCTACAGACTGGGCACAAGCCAGACTATAATTTTCTGGGCTGTGTTAATGACTCTTTGAAAGGTTAGCAGTCATGCTCCCAGCATACCACACCATGATACCACATGCAGAAATGTTCCCTACTGTAGCTCTGTAGAACAATACCAGCTCTTTCTGCTTTAGGTTGTTTTTCCTGAACATTATCATGAAGTGTAGTCCCTGCTGGGCCTTCTCTACCACAGAATTGTGCATGTTCATGAGTTCGAAGGTGTGAACTCTCTCTACACTTCTTCCATTGATAATGAGTGGATCTGGGTCCGTGCTTCTTTGGATTTTGTAGTGTTCCATCGGAGTTTTTTTTTTTAGAGCACTGCGTTGTTAGTGTCCTGAATGCTGCCTCATCTTCATCACAGATGTAGACAATAGTAGTGTTGTTTTCGAAAATTAGAATTGTGTTTGTGGGTGGGTAGGTGAACAGTTTGAGGTGAGGAGGGTGAACAGCATATGGCATAGCAGACATCCTTGGGAGGAGCCTGTGCTAAGTGTTGGGGTTGAAAAGACGTGGCGGCATTTTCTGTGGGTGGGTAGAAAAAAACCATAATCCAACAATAGATGGAGGAGGAGAGCCCTAGGTGGAAGAGCTTCTACAGGATCTCTAAGATGACTGTGTTGAAGGTCGACCTGATGTCCAGGAAGAGCATCCTGATGTAGCTCTTTCTTTTCTCCAGGTGGCTCGAGGTGCGGTTGCTTTTTTCCTAAGATGGACTCCTATTTTCCTTCCTGTGATGACTTATTGTTCAGCCTTATTAATTGCATGGCATTTGCAACATTTTAAACGCTTCCACTTTTCAACACTTTTCTTGAAAGTATATGTGGTATGCTGGCTAGTTGATTTTTTGATAAACTCTTAAAAAAAGCATCCTAAGGGCCCGGTCACACAGCCGTCTGTATCGCGGGTAAAAATTTGCGTTTTTTTTTTGCCCGTGGTTGCCCGCGATGGAAAATGCGCAAAATTGGCCAACCCGCTGTTCATCGGTGGTATGCCCGCAAAACAGACGCCGGCGACTGTTCCGCTTCCTCATCGCGTCATTTTCTCGTGTGGACCACGGGTATAAAAGCTGCCGAGCCGGCGTTATGCCGAGAAATGCATCCTTGCCGAGATTTGCATCCCTTCGCTACTACAACCACTTTTACCTCGTTTTATCTCACTTTTATATCACTTTTAGGGAATTTAATGGCGAACATATAACCAAAACCACTTCGTCTTGCATTTGTTGGGAATGTAATACAACTTAAACCATTCCGTCTTTGTATTCGTTGTGAATGTAATCGAACGGTAATGCACGCCGTGTACAAATCACTTTTGAGCAGGTAACATGTTTATTTTGCCTTTTTCTATTCAAATCGCTCGTATTGAAACTGTTATGCACTCTACCGTAAAGCTTATTTCTGGATAATAAGCTTTACGGTAGAGTGCATAACAGTTCTCAAAAGTGATTTATATACGGTGTGCATTACCGTTCGATTACGTTCACAACAAAAACAAAGACGGAATGATTTAAGTTGTATTACATTCCCAACAAATGCAAGACGAAGTGGATTTGGTTATATGTTCGCCATTACATTCCCTAAACGTGAGATAAAACGAGATAAAAGTGGTTGTAGTAGAGAGGGGATGCAAATCTCTGCAGGGATGCATTTCTCGGCATAACACCGGGCTGTAGAAATCATAACCGCTCAAGACACAGTCCCGTGAAGATCAAGATTTCAAGCTATGGCACCGAAGAAGCCAATATGTTATTTTTGTAATAGTTTTTCATTTTTATTTTATTATCTTCTTATGAAATGAAAAGAAATGTCAAGAAATAAAAATGGATTAAGACGAGGTCACTACGGTGATGGGGATCCATGTCCACCCCTTGACGTCTCGAGCACAACTGACGTGTGCTCGGCAAATCGCGCTGTATATACGCGGAGAAAGGCGTTTGACCGTCACACGCGTAACACGCTAATTTCACGTAATAACACCGCGATACAGGCGCAGAACATGCAATGACCGTGCTCCACCCACGATTACCCGCTGAAATTTCGCGTCCTACCCATGTGTAACCACGCCCTGTCCGCGGCCAGAGCACGTCGTTCCGCGTCATTTCTGCGTCATTACCTCATGTGCCGCCCGCGGTTAACACGTGGTCTAAAGTTTTGAGCAGCGCAAAACATTTTTGCGCGGCCAACCGCGTGTGAATTTCCGACCGCGTTTAAAGCACTGCTGTATCTCGTCTATATGGCGATCTCAAAGCGTCCAACATCGTCTGCTTCACGGGCAGAAATTTCTGGCCGTGATTCAGGCCTCGATACGCCCGTGAAAGGCTTGGTGACCGGGCCCTAAAGTTTTGAGCAGCGCAAAACTTTTTCGCGCGGCCAACCGCGTGTGAATTTCCGACCGCGTGTAAAGCACTGCTGTATCTCGTCTGTATGGCGATCTCAAAGCGTCCAACAGCGTCTGCTTCACAGGCAGAAATTTCTGGCCGTGATTCAGACGCAAACGGCTGTGTGACCGGGCCCAAAGGTGGTGTGCATGTTTTGTGAATATTCATCACTTTTTTGATTAATACAATATCAAGCTCTGATCCAAGCTGCATAGTTTCGAAAACTCCACCTAATGATCCAGAATGTGTTTCGGCTTTGCTGCCAAGTGAGACTTTTGAAATAAAGTCCTAAGTTGAAATTTGTGTCATACATTTGTTCACATATTGAATGATTGTAACTCTTTCTAAATCGAAAGTGACCTGGCTTGCATTTTCCAAGATGAAGTGAAAAATGTTTGCACAATTGAGCGTCATGTTCTGGGGCTATTTAATCGCGCACAGGCTTTTGTAGCAGTGACCTGTGACACCCGCGTACAATATTCCCTCTCTGCTGTGACAATGCGGTTTGAATCCGCCCACAACAATGAAACTGCATAAAACCGCCGGCAGCCTTCCTCAAACTCGGCTGGATAATAGTCGACGCTTTGAAAGACGGCACTATAGAAGCTGCAAATGAAACCTTTTGGCTCTCGTTTTGCCAGAAAACGTTTGATAGGGAAGGGGTGACGCATCTAGACTGAACTGATTTCTATCGCCGATTTTCTGATGTTAAGCCTTTGTCCCTTTCTTCTCTATCTGCCACTGACGGCGGTTCACGTGTTTGAATGTCTCCTGTACACTCAAGGTCTTCTCTGCATTATCAACATGCGGACAACGTTGTGCTTTGACAACGTTATCCATTTACTCCCTCTAAAAAGTGCCTTATGACCCTCTTTGTGGTAAGTAGAATGCCTCTCATGGAAAACTCAAACCTTCGCCAATGCCAAACAATTGCAAACATGTTTGTCAGACTTGGTTTGGAAAAAGGTCCATTGGCAATCAGATGTTAATATTTCGGATATACATAAATTATCCAGTGGTTTTCAAACTTAACTTTTTATTTTTATTTGAATGAAATCTGATAATTTTACTGATTTTATCACTTTAGTCATTTCATTGTACTTTAAAATATTCATCCCATCTCACTAAGGCCTTCTACAGCCATATCTGTGTGGGTGAGGTAGGGAAAAATTGCTTTCCAAAAACATTTGGATTTGCTTAAGTGCATAGCAGAACATTTGTTACTTCAAGTTTTTTTTGTAATAGCCATAATAAAAAAAAGTATTTTCTATTTACATGTTCATGTTTGTAAAGAATAAACAAACTTATCTGCCACCCCCCAAAATATAATAAAAAATCTAAATAAAATGATCTATCCTATATGTAAAGATTCATTTTGTATTTAATAGTTTTTTTAAATTGACTTTTGCTAAAGACAGTATCAATACAACACATACTAAAGGCTGAAATCTATAGATGCACGACATGGTGCATGTCCAGGGAATTTGTCCCGATTTAGTGAACTGTCACTCGATAATCTTAAACAGGTGGTGAATACGGCCAAATCGACGACTTGCCTGTTCGACCCGCTCCCAGGTTCGCTTATTAAAGGTCTTTTTGGGGTCCTTGGACCTTCAGTTCTAAATATTATAAACATATCGCTCTCCTCAGGTGTAGGTCCAGCGGCTTTTAAGTCCGCTGTTATTAAACCTACACTGAAACGACCCAACCTTGATCCAGAAAGCTTACGTAATTACAGACGTGTGTCAAACCTACCGTTTCTTTCTAAAGTACTTGAAAAAGTAGTCGCACAGCAGCTGAATGATTTCATATCCGAGAACAATCTTTTTGAATCAATGCAATCAGGATTCAGGGCTAACCACTCTACTGAGACAGCTCTGATTAAGGTAACCAATGATCTCCTACTGGCAATGGACTCTGGCGCTTCATCACTTTTACTGCTGCTGGACCTTAGTGCTGTTTTGACACAGTGGACCATAATATCTTACTAGAACGGTTGAAAAAATGGATTGGTCTCTCAGAAATTGTCCTCTCATGGTTCAGATCCTACCTCTTAGATAGGACGCACTGTGTTAAATATGGCAAAATGACATCTGAGCTCTTTAGTTACCTGTGGTGTTCCGCAGGGTTCAGTGCTTACATGCTTCAATTAGGTGATATTATTCGCACGTAGAATATCAGTTTCCATTGCTACGCAGATGACACTCAACTATATCTTCCGTTGGAGGAATCTGCCACACTAAATTGTGGAAATTTGGAGGCTTGCCTCACTGAGATAAAAGTGTTGTGGATATCACTTAATTTCTTGCGTCTTAACTCTGAAAAGACCGAAATGTTAGTCATTGGTCCATCTAAATGCCGCGACTTCTCAAAAACTGCTGTGAACATTGACAAATGTCACATCACACAGAGTGACTCAGTTGAAAATTTAGGTGTTATATTTGACCCCGATCTGTCCTTTCAAACACATGTGAAGAAAATTACTAAAACCGCTTTCTTCCATCTTCGTAACATTGCTAAAGTTCGTCCTCTACTGTCTCAGTCGGATGCCGAGATTATAATTCCCGCGTTTGTTACCTCCCGTCTCGATTACTGTAATGCACTACTCTCCGGTCTCCCGAAGTCCAGAATCAAGAGTCTTCAGCTGGTACAAAATGCTGCAGCGAGGCTTTTAACTAGGACAAAAAAGTCTGATCACATCACGCCGATTTTGGCTAACCTGCATTGGCTCCCTGTTAGCCTAAGATGTGATTTCAAGGTTCTCTTAGTTTTATACAAAATCATACATGGACTTGCTCCCTCATATCTTTCAGATCTGATTTCCCCCTATGTTCCGGTCCGAAGCCTTCGTTCTGAGAGCGCCGGCCAAAAAGTGTTCCGCTGGTTCGAGAGCGTTCTCCATCCGGGCACCGGTGCTGTGGAATGCTCTTCCTTCTGAGATCCGATCTGCATTCTCAGTGGAAATGTTTAAATCTAAGGGGCCTGTCACACAGACATTTGCGGCTGAATCACGGCCAGAAATTTCTGCCTTTGAGGCGGACGCTATTGGACGCATTGAGTTCGCCATTAAGACGAGATACAGCGGTGCTCAACACGAGTTCGGAAATTCGCGCGCGGGTGGCAGCGCGAATAAGTTTTGCGCTGCTCAATTCTTCAGAGCGCGGGTACACAGCCTTTCACGAGCGTATTGAGGCTGAACCACGGCCAGAAATTTCTGGAATTTTCGTGACGCAGATACTGTTAGGCGCTGTTGGACGTTTTGAGACCGCGATATATACGAGATAGAGCAGTGCTTTACTCGCGGTCGGAAATTTTCACGTGGTTGGCCGCGCTCAAAACTTTTGAGCTGCTCAAAAGTTTCAGCACGTGTTTAAACCGCGTGCCGCACACGTGGTCAACACGAGGAAATGACGCGGAAATGACGCGAAACGACGTGCTCTGGCCGCGGCCAGGGCGTGCTTACACATGGGTAGGACGGGAAATTTCAGCGGGTAATCGTGGGTGGAGCATGGTAATAGCATGTTCTGCGCCTGTATCGCGGTGTTATTACGTGAAATTAGCGTGTTACGCGTGTGACAGTCAAACGCCTTTCTCCGCGTATAAACAGCGCGAATGCCGAGCACACGTCAGTTGTGCTCGTGACGTCAAGGGGGTAAACATGGATCCCCGTCAGTGTAGTTTCTCTTCATTTCGAATAAATCTTTCGGTGCATTCGCAATTGTCTCGGCAAGGCTTTAATGCTAGGACCTTAGCTTGGCCTTTCGGCTGAGAGTAAGAGTCCCGGCTCCTAAGCTTTGTAACGTATTATTAACTGATCGAAAACTGATAATGGATAATGAATAAAGAAGATAGGACAATTACCCTTAAAAAATCCCCCCCCGTCAGCGTAGTGACCTCGTCTTAATCCATTTTTATTTCTTGACATTTCTTTTCAAGATAATAAAATAAAAATGATGCCAAAGCTTGCAATCTTGATCTTCACGGGACTGTGTCTTGTGCGGGTATGAATTCTACAGCCCGGTGCCGAGATATGCATCCCCTCGCTAATACAACCGCTTTTACCTCGTTTTGTCTCACTTTTAGGGTATGTAATGGCGAACATCTAACCAAAACCACTTCGTCTTGCATTTACTGGAAATGTAATACAACTTAAACCATTCCGTCTTTGTTTTTGTTGTGAACGTAATCGAACGGTAAATCCTCCCCCCCTCGCGTGAACGCGCATTTTGCTGCGCTTCCAATGAAAGCGATCGTTTTCTATGTAAAACGCCTATTAAAACTATAAAGCGAGCTAATCATAACAATTGGGAGATCCTAGTCTATATAACGCGTTTATTTAAACAATAAAGTGCGATCGTATTCTACAAAATGCGTTTGTTAACGTGGATGAAAAAGTCACGCGAGGGGGTGGGGCGGTGTGGGTGTTGCGTAGGAGTCGGATTTGGGCACAACACCGGCTCGGGAGCTTTTATACCCATGGTCCACACGAGAAAATGACGCAGAAATGACGCGATGAGGAAGCGGAACAGTCGCCGGCGTCTTTTTTCCGGCCATACCACAGACGAACGGCGGGTTGTCAAATTTTGTGCATTTTCCATCCCGGGCAACCACGGGCAAAAAAAAACCCCAAAATTTTAGCCGTGATTCAGCCGCAAATGTCTGTGTGACAGGCCCCTAAGCTTCAGACTCACTTCTACGCTATAGCATATGAATAACCTATACTTTTCTTGGACAATATCTCTGTATTATTTGTGATTGAAACATCCTTTGCTGTCTGGTAATCCTGGAAGGGGAATACCACATGTGCGGTCCCCTTTCAAGGTTTCTTCATTTTCCTCACGTTGCAGTTTTTTGAGTTTTTCCTTGCCCTCATGTTGGTTCCAGATCAGGGGATGGTGTAACAATAGTCTGAAAAAATAGTCTGTGTAATAACCTGTGAAGTCCTTTGAGACTCTTTGTGATTAAGGGCTATACAAATAAAAATGACTTGACTTAACTTGACTTTCATTTGAGGTTTTTTATTTTTTACTTCCTTATAAAATTAGAACTTTTTGCAGTAACTGTTTTAATATGAATACTGTTGTAATATTGGAGTGTGTGACTGCATATGCATTCATAATTGTATGAATTTTCCAGTTATATTCTTTTCATTCTTTTAATCATCACATCAAGATTTTAATTGTTTTAATCATTTAGTGGTATTTAATTGCTGGGGTTACGTTTGAAAAAGAATGCGTGCTGGGCAAAAGTTGAAACCTTTATTTTATTTTTTTACAATGACATACAATTAACTACTCTTTTATACATGAAAATAAATAACAAACCTTTTTTACAGGCCCAACACTTTTATTTAGCAAACAAATAATCTGTATACTGTACCTGTAAACATTTATGTATTTATCATTTACTGATACCTACTCTCTTAGCTACTGTTTTGGCCATCTAAATGCAGAACACAATGCATAATCAAAATCAATGAAGCTGTGAAAAATAGGAAACGTGTTATAGCTAGGGATTACTGTATTTGAATGAATAGAGTAGAAAACAATAGAATATACCTTTATTGTCATTGTTACAAAATGGGTTGAATATATTGTGACAACGTAAATGGGTGTGGCACTCCAGTTTCACATTTAACAGTGAGGATAAAAGAAAACAAAGAAGATAAAGGAACAAAGAAGATAAGGTTATAATTTACACAATATAAGGGAACAAAGAAGATAAAGGTTATAATTTAAACAATATTTACACAAGAAATGTGGGCATGTAGGATGTTACATACAGTTTTTGGAACGTATTAGTGCAATATGCAAAAATAGTCAACATTGTGCAAAGTAAGCATAGACATGAATAAAATTTTACATGTGTATGAGGTAGTGTGTTTGCAAGAGTTTCAGTTTTTTGTGTGGTGTGTGTGTTAAGGGTGGTAATAGATAGATAGATAGATAGATAGATACTTTATTCATCCCCGAAGGGAAATTCACTTTTCCAGCAGCATCCCTAAGCCGAGAACAATCGAAAATAACTGAGAACAATCGAAAATAACACGGGAGCTGCTGGAGTGGCTGCCATTCGTGACGGCGCCGGAGAAACGATTCAATTTGAATCATGTACAAACAAACAAACAATTGAATCATGTACAAGAAACGATTCAATCTGAATCATGTACAAACAAACAAACAATTGAATGGCTCTGGGGAAGAAATTGTCTCTGAGTCTGTTTGTTTTCGTTTTGTGTGACCTGTAGCGCCTGTAGCAAAGTTATTTGCTTCTTGTTTTATTCACTTGCCGTTTCAATGAAATAATTCATTTAGATGTTATACAGTCTCTTGTTCTAAGTTGTATTCTGATTTACTGTAATGGGTGAGGCCTTCAGTCTTGCCTTGAGTCTTGCCTTAAGTATTACCTTGAGTCTTAACAAACCACTGGCGGGATTCAGTCTTGAGAAAGGACTGGTGTGAAGCTGGGATTTGGGGAATTTTTTACTCACTCACATGTTATTTTGTTATAGTCCACAATAAAGTACAGGATTTCGTTGGACATGCAGTATAACTACTATAAGAACTAATCAATCAACTGAGCCCCCCCAAAATGCTGTCTTTGTTCCAACAGTAACGTCGTATGTATTCGTAAATGATTCTTGTGCTGTGAGTTTTGTGCTGGATGGGTTACTGCATGAGCATTAGATTTCCTGTGGCCGTTCCAGCCAAGTCATCCACTCGTTATTCATCAGCGATGGTCAATAGGCGACTTCACTTTAATCCGCTCTCACTTTTTGCCGCTTCCCACCCAACAGCCGCTCTTGAATAATTGCAGTGAGCAGGATTCACCACTACACCCCCCTTTCTTCTTTTCAATGCATACGTGATGGGCTTTCTGAAGCGTCTCTTCAGCATTTTTAATTCTTCCTTGCCGAATTGAAGGGTCTGGTTGCATGCGCGCATGCATAGGCACCGTAAAGCACTCCGGGGTCAATTGCTGTTTGTAACGCAACCTTAATTCGAGGTGGCTTTCAATATGACAAAACACTCCAGTTGCCCGCCATGCGTTCGGGGTCGACGTCAGCGTTGCACACATTAAGCCGTTTCAATAGCTTCGTTATTGGCACAGAGTGGAAAGGCGTCACTCGAAGTTGCAGAGAGGCGTAAACAGGATCTGTTTTTGAAGCACGTTTGCATACAATGTGCATTTCACGGCGCGCTTGTCGAGTGTTCGCGTCACTTGTTGGACAATGCGGGCAAAAGACGCTCTGTTCCCCGCGATCGGGGATAACAGCGCATGTGTTGATTTCCCTTTCACTGTTCCACTTGCTAGCTCGGAAAGGGCATTGTTTTTTTTCAAGTTGATGCCCCTCCAGTCACATGCTACTCTGATTAGAAATGTTTTGTGCAATTATTTGTTAATGGACTTAATGCCATTTTGTGGAAGATAAGATTATGGGCATTGTGAATGGTGCTTCTCACCTGTCTTCAGTTAGCTTTTGTTTTTGCTTATGTTCTTCAACACATTACTTGATGAATTTCACAAACATTTTCTGACTTGAAAATAGTGTAAAGATCAAATAATCTTTTTGCGAGATAAATTAGTTTACACCTAAAGCTTTTACATGTTTTAATGAAAATCTGAGACATATTTCATGAAAAGAAACGGTCAAGGTCACGTTGTCCACAAGCCCAAAAAAGTTAAAAAGTTCTGGTCATGAAGTCTGAATACTAAAACAAGAACCAATCTTCAAATGAATTGTTGACTACCACTGTACCTGAAAAAATATATCTGACTAACGATTAATTTTAGGGGCTGTGCTTTAAAGTGCGGAAAAACGGTCGATATCTAATTGATTGAAAGCATATTCCACCGACAATGTCAATGCTTTTAGCATCACCTTGTGAAAACCCCTTGTGCTGGTTTGAATGCGGAGCGGCGACAACGCTTCCTCTCCAAAAGTCAGATTCCTGACACGCGCCCAAAGCGCTAATGCAAAAATCCTGAACGCTCCAGCTGTGCAATCATCATTTAAAGGTGTATAATTTCTTGGGATTATGCGATTGGGAAGCTATTGTGGCAGATTATCTTGCGAATGAGGTTACCGCCTGATGAAATGGCTTTTGTCAGCCGCCGTTGATTCTCTGCCGCCTTTTGTACTCGTCCTTGCATCCGCTTCCTGCGTGCAACAGACAGGTGGGGCACGCCAAAGCCTCCTTACCTAAAGCCGCCGTATTATTTATGATCATATGTGTCCATTTATTTTGTTAATGCACCGGCTGTTCGTGGAGCTCACCTCACTTCAACTCGGGAAGCGCTCGGTGGCTGCCGAGGAGCGCTACAGCTCGGGGCCAGCTGTCACAAATATTCCATTTAATGGCTGCTTCCGCGCTCTCCCTTTTGCGCCGAGCCGGTCCGCTGTCGGCTCGGGTCACGGCAGATAGGACTCTATCTTGGGATGATCTCAATGACAGCACCCACTTTAGACTAATCACTCCATTTAGACTGGAGTGGCCCCGCGGTGGGGAAAGCCAATGTGGGCTAGAAGAAGCAGAAAAAAAGAGAAGATGACAGAGATGAAGAGTTAGTAGCCCGCAGGAAGAGAAGCAAATGAGTGGAGCTGTAAACTGCATACTCCGACAGAAGGGGAGTTTATTTTTAGGTGAAATGACGAGTCTTTAATAACTTTGTTTGTTGACACAAGTTTGTCTGTTTTGTACTCATGCAGGCCTGCCAGCTCATTATTGTAAACTTAAAGAAAATTCTTACAATTCCAGTGGTGTGCATACAGACATCTTCAATTTGAAAATAAATGAAGACTATACTACTCTTTTCTCTATTGTTTCGATTGGAGTATGTGCAAAGCTGAAGCAATACTCTTGGGGTTTGGTCCAGAATATATTGAGCAGAGTTCTAACTAGAGTTTACAGTCAGTGTTACACCAACAGACCCCGTTTTGACTGAAGTTCTCTATGAAATCCTGAATATAATCCTTTTAAACAATGGATGATAACTGTTGAGACACTAATAATGAAAACCCACAGAAAAAACTGTCTCGCACCTATCCATCCATTATCTGCACCGCTTATCCTCTCTAGGGTCGCGGGGGTGCTGGAGCCCATCCCAGGCCTCTTCGAGCAGGGGAACCCCTGAACTGGTTGCCAGCCAACTAGTTGTAGGGGACACAGAGACATACAACTCAGCTCATTCACACCTGGGGACAATTTGGACCGGCCAATGAACCTGACATGCATGTTTTTGGAATGTGGGAGGAAACCGGAGTGCCTGGAGGAAACCCACGCCAGCATGGAGAGAACATGCAAACTCTGCACAGGAAGGCTGGTAGCTGGATTTAAATGCATGACCTCAGAACTGTGCCATGGGCGCGCTAACCACTCATTCGCCGTGTCAACGCTTTGAAACCATTGTTATGAAAAAAAAAGTTGACTGTCAAAATAAGCCTCAACAATCTTAACCAACAGCGGGAGGCAGACAAATTTGAGGTGTTTTTTTTTTGTTTGTATGGGACACAGGCTTTTGCATTATTATTTAATAGATTTGATCATGTCACACAGATGGAGAAAATATGGTGAAGAATTAGCTTTTTATTTTTTGCATTTTTATTTTTATTTGACTCAAAATATGTGGTGTTGCTCTCTCTCTGTCTGTCTCTCTCTCTCTCTCAAAAAAAAAATCTAGCTATTTGGGTCAAGGGGGTTCGTGACCCCTGAATTATGACATTTTCTAAATTCTTTATTTTTATCAGAAGCAATCAAACTTTCTAGGGCATTTATTTGTCAAATCACTTAGGGCAAATTTGTCTGTGCTCTTAATAAGTTAACTCTGTCTTTAATAATAAGACAGCTGCAAAAATATTGCATATGATGCCAGGGTTGTTCATTCTTCTGAGTAATAATCAGTGCCGTTTGTTGTTTTGACTATTATATTATTGTTGCTATTGGCCAATCATATTTCTGTTCTTTGAATGCCAATCCCCTTGGTGTTGATCTGCATTTTGTAACCTTGCAGTTTTAACAAAAAGAAAGGGCTCAGGAACGGGTTGGGATTCCTCATCTGAAGGCTTCTTTTCCTGTCTTTGCAAGTTAGAAATCCATTGATGTTGTCTCTCCTTATTTTGAGTGTCTACTAAATTTTATACTTTAAGCTCTTGATGCCAATTAGACTTGTGTTGGAAACACCCTCAGCATTTCATTATTCTTGTTGTTGGAAATGTGACTTGCATGGGGTTCGGAAATGTTTGGAGACTGGCCTAGGTTGTAAGTGCAATTTCCTTTTGTTACAATAGTGCAATGAAAAGTAATGCAATTGGATTAAGTAACATACACTTTTTTTAAGTCACTCTTAGGCTAACAGGGAGCCAATGCAGGTTAGCCAGATTTTTTTTTGTATATCCCTTAATCACCAAATCTGAGAGATTAGAGGGTGCAAGTCCATGCAAACATTTGTATGTTAGTAAGAGAACATTATAGTCACATTTTAAGCTGACTGGGAGCCAGTGCAAGTTGGCCAATACAGAAGTAATATGCTCAAACCTTTTTGTCTTACTCAAAATTGTAGCTGCCGCATTCTAAACCAGCTGCAAACTTGATTCTAGACATCTGCAGAGAAGAAAGCAATACATTACAATAATCAAGCCGAAAAGTAATAAACACATGAATTATAACCTCTGCATCTGATTGAGACAGCATTAGACGAATCTTCGCAATATTACGGAGGTGGAAGAAAGCTGTTCTAGGAAAATTTTTCACCTGTAACTGAAACGACAGAATAGGATCATGTAGACAAACACAGAACAAAACCAACTGATTTATTCTTATTTCTTTGTGACAAATATCATTGCTGTACTGATGACCTGAGAGAGAAGTTTAGATGACCCGAGTTGCTGTTGTAACTACTAGCTGTAGGCAGGACACGGCTTGTTTGTTGTGATTGGGCGCTGCATGCAGGAAGAACGGCTACAAGCAGTCGCAGACGATATTGTTCCTCCTGTACAAGTGTGCGATGTTGAAGTGATTTTGGTGCAATTTGAATAGAGGGCTCCCGGTTCCATGCAACCTCCGACAATTGGAAGTACTTTAGTAAGGTGAACGTGCCAAAACAGTGTGTGTTCGTGCATGTATGATTCCCCCACAGCCAACCCATTCCTCCCACTGCACGCCAGATAATACTGTACAATGGCCTCTTTCTCTCCCTCTATTGCAAGATAACCTCCACCTGTCGCTCCTTATCCCGTACATATCCTCTCCCATTTTCCCTTCTTACTCTCCACCCATTCACAGCCCGGCGGGCCCATTCAGCCGGCGTAATGGACTCAGGACGAGCGGCCGCCGCCTTTCAATACCGACGGTTTTGTGCAGGGCCACCCATTTACCTGACTCAATGGCTCTATTCTGACGCTCCGGAGTAGACTGACTGTTGGCTCGGACAGGTGGACAGTTGACCCGCAGCCGACCCGTGGCCGTCCGGCTTTATCCCAGGTGTTCTGGCGCTAGGCTCTTTTGTCATTGGAAAACACTAGGTCCTCCGCTTTGGATGAAACAGGTGATTATTTTGAATGCAAATAAATGAACGTAGTACAGGATGTTTCGTTTAGCCTATTTTGACAAGCTATTGTACTTTTTTGTCGGTTTGCACAAAAGGCAACTGCTGTTAAAAATGTCTTTGTCAGCTAGCAGAGTCAGTAAAGTTGGAACAATTGGAAAATGTGTACTTGGACATTTCACAATTCTGTTAATGAAATAAGCAAAGTTTGCTGTCAAATGATTTGCCAAGTTGTTTTAACTTGTACTTTAAAACTCGAAGACATTACAAGGAACAGCTACCGTATTTGCTGCTCTGCAATATAAATGATGGTTCAGGGATGCCTTAACCGCCTCAGGGCCCCTGTGGTGTGTCTTTGGCAAGTACAGTCTGGCTCCCAACCCTCTCCAGGCTGATATTTTTGGTCTGGAGTTGCTAAATGCTTACTGTAATTAAGTGTACAATACAGATAAGTGTTTTTTTTTTTTTACACCTGTATTGTATGTTTTCAAATGTGTATTTAAAAGGTCAAGTTTATTTGCGTAAGGCCCCTCAAACTGAGGCATGTTGGATTAGGCCTTTCAAATATTAGAAAAAAAAAAATGCACTAGGTTGCTGTGACTTGTTTGGCGCTGTCCTATCTTTGAGCACTGTCGCTCACATTTTCCAATAACCAGTTAGGACCCTTTGGTCGCACATTGGCATATTGGTAAGGCTGAATCGCCTTGTGCGGGGATCAAAGACAGTATAATATTAGGGACTGTTTTATAAGGTGGAACTACACTATGAATTACTTCTATCCAATGGACATGGGTTTTAACGCACAAGAAATGCGTGTATTCAAGGAATTTCAACTCCTTGCCCTGAAGATTTCTCGTGCCGGCGTGATGAAGGGGCCTATCGTGGAGGAAAAGCCGGAGCTAGCGAAGCGGCTAGTGGCGTTATAAGTCTTCGGTACCATCCGTAATCATGGTAAATGCGAACTCACGACCAAATAAGATCATCGAGTGCTGGTGGAAAACATCGAAGCGCACAGGGAGCGCAGTTGCTGTGTTTTGCGGAAACGTGGCTCACGTTTAGCATTCCGGACGCTAACGTGTAGCCACCCGGAGCTACCCGGAGCAATCCGGCTTCAACGCCGCTAAACAGAGACACGAAAGCCGGGGAGAATCGGAGAGGAGGCGGACTTGCTAACACGACAGAGACACGAAAGCCGGGGAGAATCGGAGAGGAGGCGGACTTGCTAACACGAGGTGGTGTATCCCTGGATTTTCACAAAGAAAAGTTTTCCATCTGCCGCAGGGATGTCGAATTTTTGGACTGGCGTGACGTCATCCACTTCGCTACAAGCACCCCTAGGGCATCATGTTCATCTGTTAATAAACAACATGGTAGACTGCTGGAAGTGTGAATTTCCCTACGGGGATGAATAAAGTATCTATCTATCTATCTATCTATCTATCATTATGCTGCTGTAGCTGCGTGTTTAATGTAACCAGCATCTAGTACTGCTTGTAATACTGTGGTTGGTTTACTTTTGTTTAGTTTATTCTGTTTTCAGTATTACACCTGCAAAGGAGATTGCATACAATTCCGGTTATTTATTTTGACTATTTTTCACTGTTTACACACTGTCACTTCCTGTTCTTTGATATCCACTCCCTCTACTGTGGCTCAGGGGAGGCATTTGTCAACAGATTTGGAATTTGGTAATTTGAGGTTTTTCTTTAGTCTTCTCCTGTTCCCTTTGCAGGTTGAAAAAAAATCATAGATATCTTACTCCTTGTGTTTACTTAAATATAAACTAATTTAGTTAATTGCCTTTAAAAAAAAGAAATACATATAAAATTGGAAATGGTTTGTTTGATGGTAGAAATCATGTGCAACCACGCAATTTTTTTCGTGCGTCGCCTATCACCATTTGAATATTGAAGCCACCTTTTCAAGAATAGAAGAAGAATGAATGATGAATTGGAATTTGCTTTTATTGTCATTCTTTGTAACAATGCACACAGAACGAAATGTCGATACACCTGACCCGTACAGTTAAACTGTAGCGAGCTGATGCAGCCGCAGCCAAACAGGGCGCAGCCATTTTAGTCATTAGGTGACCAAACCCCCCAATTCCAACCCTTAATGCTGAGCGCCACGCAGGTAGGCAATGAGTACCAATGTTGTAAGTTTTGGGTACGACTCGGCTGAGGCTTGAACCAGCGACCTCCCAGTCTCAGAGCGGGCGCCCTACCATCTAGGCTACCGAGCTAGCTTCAATTTATCTACTCTCCTATTACTTTTACTTAGATTTTAATTTAATACCAGAGGTAAAGAAATAAACATTGACATGAAATTGGCAGAAGAAATTACCATTGTCCCAGCAGCCCGCCCAGATTAGCATAAACCAAAAGGGAAAATAAGTTTGTTTTCTGATGAGCTGTCAGTACTCAAATATTCGACTAAGTTTTATACGTTTGGTTGTTGCTGTTTTTAAAGGTGCCGTCTGTCCATCCAGCCATCCATCCATCCATCCATCCATCCATTATCTGCACCGCTTATCCTCAGTAGGGTCCCGGGGGTGCTGGAGCCCATCTCAGCTATCTTTGGGCAGTGGGCAGGGGACACCCTGAACTGGTTGCCAGCCAGTCACAGGGCCCGCAGAGACAGACAACTCACTCGCTCATTCACACCCAGGGACAATTTGGACCGTTCAATTAACCTGACATGTATGTTTTTGGAATGTGGGAGGAAACCGGAGTGCCCGAAAGAAACCCACACAAGCACGGAGAGAACATGCAAACTCCACACAGGAAGGTTTGATCTCACAACCTCAGAACTGTACCACACATGCGCGAACCACTGCGCCGTTGTGCTGCACGTGCCGTCCAGGATTCTAGAATTTTACACTTGTTGTCGCCCTCTTCTGTCTTAAGTCATCAGTGCAGCCTCTGCTAACTCAGTTATGATGCCCATGCAAGTACCTGCTGTTCTTAGACGTGGTCGAATAAACTTATATTTTCATCTTTTTGGAGTGCTTTGATTGTCAATTGAACTGTATTTTTACGCTAAACAAAAAACCACAAGCATAAGCATGAAATCACTCTTCACCCTCTGCCTGCTCTCCTGCCTTCTAATGTGTTGCAAGTCCCGGACAGTTCTAATAAAAGTAAGATAAAAGCAAATATGCAAGGGAAAAAAAAAATATATATATATATATATATGTGTATATGTGTATATATATATATATATATATATATATATATATATACAAATAAATAAAAGGGTCTTTGAACTGGCAGCACGGCTGCTGGATGGTTAGCAAGCAGTCCCACGGTGAGGAGGTTGGCGTATTTATATAAAAGTCTGTGGCACACCCCCGCGCAGTATCATACACATCCATGGATCCAATAGGTCTGTGGGCCAGATCTTCGCTATCTTGGGTTAATCCCTCAGCGAGTTGGCCCCGTCCAAAACCCAGAATATTACCACTGCCAGTGTCTCTTTTCCTCCTCACACCTTTTACATTGCCACTCAGCATGTCAAGATAAGTGGAAAAAGAGAGAAAAATACACACAGTTTGAATTTCCAGCCGTGTGCGTGGGTGGCGGGGCTCATCTGCGTGTTGCTGTCTCTATTTTCTTGGCAGTAGGCAGATAAGATGGGGTGTTGTATTCATTTAAAGGGACAACGTGTATTATTTAGCACCTCCAAGTGGTAAATAAAACTTCATTTTAAAAAACAAAAACAATATTGATTTAAATAATAAGCAAACATACATGAACTATCATATAAACATGCCTATTTAAAATCCTTGTAAATTGAGACATTTGCTTCTATTTTACAAAACACCAGTGCAACCGAGAATTATCTGACATATTGGTCCGCCATCGTTTTGTCAAAAAATGATTCGTTCTAGTTTTTCTTTATTTTTCCTTGTGGTTTTTACTACTCACTTTTTGTTGTTCGACATACAGAGACGAGACATATAGTGGTCAAATAAAACACATTGTCCCTTTAAATAGCATCAAATAACACCAAACACTTTTTCAACCATTGGTCAAGCAACCGCAAGTGTAAAAATGTTTCACTGTTACCATATTACTGATTATTGACTAATAATCAATACTGCTACCTAGTGTAGATACCAGGAGTAATTTTTGTCCAATAATAAATCCTTGGTAATTTGAAATAAAATTATATACATCCTAAAATATTCCTCAAAATTGCATGAACCTATTAACATGTGTTCATAATATGCATATTTCGAACACACAGATTTGGATGAAAATTGTTTAAGTAGGTAAAAAATGAATCCAAATACAACAATGCGGGGCGAACATAATATCATTAATAATGATTATTCATATTGGTTTATTATAAATACTTCCAGAAGCACGCCGGCGCAGTGGATAGCGTGTGTGCAACACAGTTCTGAGATCAAACCTACTGTGTGGAGTTTGAATGTTCTCCCCATGCTTGCGTGGGCACTCCGGTGTCCTCCCACATTCTAAAAACATGCATGTCAGGTTAAATGGCCGGTCCAAATTGTCCCTAGGTTTGAAAGAGTGAGCGAATTGTCTGTCCCTGTGTGCCCTGCGACTGGCTGGCAACCAGTTCAGGGTGTCCCCTGCCCACTGCCCGAAGATAGCTGGGGTGGGCTCCAGCACCCACGCGACCCTACTGAGGGTAAGTGGTGCAGATAATGGATGCATAAATACTTCCAAGAAGGTGTACTTGTGTTGTGCATATTGCATTGTAGTGGCACAAAAAACACTTCTTCAGTAAAAAAAACATTGATTTGAATACTACGCAAAAATACCTGTGCTATCATACCAATGTTAAGTTTTAAATAAAACAAGATCATAGGTTGAGCAATTTGTGTTTCTTTTACATAGTGGGATCCCTACCTAAGGTTGCCGCCATGATTGTCTGACAACTCGATGCTACGCTGTGCTCTGTGGTTCTTGTTTTTGTTTTGCATTGCCATCTGCTGGTCAAATATTACACACTGGGGCTTTAGGACAAGTGTTTATTTTAAATCATATAAACTACAAAACAAAACACATTTTTGGTCAAAATGATTGCTCAAAAAGTTGCTGTTGTGTTTCTATTGAGGAAAAATAATGACTTTTCTTCCTCTGGGTGTTCGTTTACCCTCCGAGTTGGGAGGTGGGAAACAAACGCTGGAGTTGAGCATTTAAACACTATTAAAAAGAATATTCCTGCTCGAGAGAACAGACCAGACCTAAGCAAAACAAAACAGGGCTGTATTGTTTCACAAATGCACATTCAAAATGGCTGGCAATCACTTATATATTAAGAGGGCAGGCTATGTCAAAAGGGTAACACTGAGTTTGGCAGGTGCTGATAAAACTTAAGGCCTTTCTTTATTCTTGCAAAGACTAACATATACCAATGCCTTACTGAAGACACATGGACGAATATTGAGTGAAAAACAATTTTGTGCCCTTTGAGACGCTTTGTGATTAAGGGGTATACAAATAAACTTGACTTGACTTGACAAATCACAGCACTTTTATGCTAACAGAATTTCATTATTGCTGTGGCTGTGCCTTTGTAACCCTTGGGTCACTTGTTTGTATAAAAAGCAAACATTTGATCCTTACTTCAAAGTTGAGGGTTTTAGTTAGAGCTACTCACTGGTGACCGTGGCCCTTTGGCAGTCCACTTTGCCCACATTTATTCTCATTATTGCACAAATATCCTTCACGTCTGCACACAGATTAGAAGGTCACACGCGGACGGCTAACAGCCTATAATGAGAATGTTCTCGGTCACCACGGCGTTGGCCTGATCTTCTAGAGTTCAAAGTCCACCCTTCGATTTCCAGACAGGTCGACTCACTGGGCACAGACTGGTCGGCGCAAATAGCATTAGCATTAATAGCGTTGTTGTTTTAGCACCGATCCGCCTATTCCCTTGAGGATTATATGATACGGTAGCGTGCACTGGCGTGACCTGATGTGGTCTGTACCATAGGGTACCGGACTTTCCTGATTATAAAGCGCTCCTTAAATCCCCATTGTGGCCTGAAATTTCTGAGGATCCCTTAAAACTTGGTGTGCCTTATATACCTCAAAATACGGACCCGGGTTGTCGTGATGAGGGTGCTAACATTTAATCACTATACCATCAGTGGTACAGATGACATACAAAATGGCATGAGAGTTGATCTTATTATCAAACTATTTTTACTCATGGTGCTGGAAACACTGATTTGCCGAGTGCATTCAGATAGGTTAAACAGTCCCTCCATTCTTGTGCGTCAATAACATTTAGACAGAAACAGAAAACGAAATGTATTTCAACAAAGTTCTTTTACCTCCACATCCATCTATCCATCCATCCATCCATCCATCCATCCATCCATCCATCAATCCATTATCTTCCACCTATTTGGGGTCGGGTCGCGGAGGCAGCAACCTCAGCAGGGAAGCCTAGACCTCCCTATCCCCAGCCACTTCTCCCAGTTCATCTGGCGGCATCCCGAGGCTTTACTTTGACAGCCTGGAGATGTAGTCTCTCTGGCGTGTCCTGGATCATCCCCGGGGCCTCCTGCCAGTGGGACATGCCTGAAACACCTCCCGAAGGAGGCGTCCAGGAGGCATCTGATACCCGAGCCACCTTAACTGACTCCTCTCAGTGCGGAGGAGCAGTGGCTCTATACAGAGTCCCTCCCGGACGACTGAGCTTCTCACCTTAGCTCTAAGGGAGAGACCAGCCACCCTGCGGAGGAAACGCATTTCATCCACTTGCATTCGGGATCGTGTTCTTTCAGTAATGACCCACAGATCATGACCATAGGTGAGGGTAGGAACGTAGATCGACTGGTAAATCGAGAATTTTGCCTTTTGGCTCAGCTCCCTTTTCGCCACGTACATATACATGTTAAACAAAAAGTTTATTGACACACAGGTGAAAACGTGGGGACTAACTTATCAGAATGCACAATGCAAATCAGGGTTTTTGGCAGCATGGGTAACAAGAATGTGATAATGGAATAAGCTATGATGTCTTTTCATATGTCATCTGTCTAGTGGTAAAGTGTCGGCGTCCTACCAAGCGTGCACATGGGCACAAGGCTGAGAGCAATTTCACGAGAAATGTGCACGTTTTCTTCGTACTTATCATATGTGCCTTTAAAAGGTGTCTTATTTGACACTTTCACTGCTTCAAAATACGTTACAGCAGATACTGCTGTCAGATCAACCTACGTTAGGACGTCTCGAGAGGATAGGACGTTTCAGCTGAACGCCGGGATTCGATTCCCGTTGCAAAAAATGTTTTGCAATATTAAACAGCAGTTAAGTTTCGACTGATTAATCATTGCACCATTAGATGCTGCAAATGTATGAAGAGTCCAATGGATATGCACAAATAAATACTGTAGCTCTTACTGCAGTTTCAATTTCATGCGCCTTATACAGTCCAGGCGCACTTTATAGTGCGGAAAATACGGTACCTCGGATGTTCAAACAGGGGCAGTCGAGCATCCTGTTGTCTTGATATGTGGCTCTTCTCGTCTTATTTTGGGAGCAGACAAACACTTGAAGTGAACGCTGTGCACATGTGCACTTCCGCATCTCAGCGGGCTTAGTACGAGTCCATCTCGGTGCTTTCGGGTTTTCGGGATAAAAGCCTTTCAGCTGTAACTCTCTGGCCAGATCGAAGCGCTGCAGACCCGCTCGGGGGCCGGTTAACCGCTGTCTTTAGAAGCAGTGTGTACGTGAGTGTGCATGAACGTGCACGGAGGGGAGAAGTGGAGCTTGGGAGTGAAGGCTCTGCGATGATGGGCTGCAAGATTCAGACGAGTGAGCAGCAGTGATACGTTTTTGATCCGGCTGGCTTCTTCTGGACTCCCTCGGCGAACCCATAAACGATACATGTCCACTGCTGCCACCTACTAAAAATTTCGGCCATGCAAAGCTGCCATGTGGCCGTATTCAAGAATATACCAGGGCCTACAAATGTGATTAATTTGATAAAAATGTTGTCGATTAATTGATGTTCGAAAACACGTTTTTCTGTTTAATCCCTGCATTAGTCCAAATTACCACTTTAGACTACGTTTCAGTGAAGTGCAGTGCAGTAGGGTTTCTGTTGAGTAAGGCAGAGTCAGATTTAAAAATAAATGAACCTTATTCATCATTTAATTGACGAAGCAAAAAATAAATACATAAACTGTTTCATAGAAAAATACCTTTTACAATGTTACCATATAAATGAACAAAACCATCAATTGATCATCCATTATGTTAAAAAGTCAATGCAACAAGAAAGAAATAGTGGGTGGCTTGACTTGCTGTTAGCTTGCTAATAGTATCACAAATTCTATCTTGTTTGGGGCTGAGGTATGCGCTTAATCAGAATCTTAAGTGTCTTTATCGCCCCCTGCCATGAGGCTAGAGAATGGCGTGCCTCACTTTGCATTCGCAGAAGCTCAACAGAGTACTTTGTTACATACTGCACCTTTTGACAAAAAGCATCAATAGAAAGATAATCCTCCATTATGAAAAAAAAGTCCATGCAACAAAAAAAATACATGATCTTTTCACTTGCTGTTGTTTGGGACGGTGCCGAATCCAAATGATTGGTTTCATTATTGCCTTCTACTGTAAGCCACAGTCTGAATCTGCAGACGCTAAATACAGCAATACGTTAAATACTAATTAGAATAATAGTAATCCCAATGTGAAACTTTAGCGGTTTTGAAAAATAATGTTTATAATGTAAAATTAGATGAGAAAGAACTTTTACACTAAATAAATATAGCAATTTTACATATTTTTGGTTTTATGTTTCCATAAAGGCTCGGTAGCCTTGGGGGTAGGGCGCCCGCCCCGACACTGGGAGGTTGCTGGTTCAAGCCTCGGCCGAGTCATACCCAAGACTTACAACATTGGCCAAAAATTTAAAAATAAATCCCAAGAAAAAAAAAAGCATCTTCTTAAAGAGACTCATTAAGCATTCTGGTTGGGCGACGAAACGGCATACTCCCAATATGTTTTCCAAGGATTCCATCAGCACGTGAGTCAAATTTGCACTCGGAATCCAAGACAAACAATGTGTCCCTGCCGAAAGCATGCAGCGTCAGCCTGTCAGCGAGTCAGAACGTCGCAAGCGGACCTTATCTCCCATCAGCCCCAATCACACTCTTGTTTTTCTCGGGGACTATTTACAGTCTGCGTACGAGCCACTCACTCTTTTCATGCACGTTTGAGTGCTGCATTCAAATCCAATTTGGAAGACTCGTAACATTCAACATTTGTTTTCTTGCTGGTTTACTCTCGTTTCATCTTGAAGAGACGTCGATTTTTTTCTCTTCAAGGCTGTGTGTGGGTGGAAGTCAATAATTGGGGTGGGGAGGGCCCCTTGACAGCTGAGGTCAGGGCTCAGATGTAATCAGCACCTGTGTAATTCTGGGCCGCAAGTCATTTCTCCATTTGTTTGTTTTTCATATTCCGACACGTCGGGCGGAGGAGATGCTGATTTGTTTGGCACGTGTGAGGCCGTTGTTGTGTTTTATCTCTTGTTGTGCGGGCGTCGAGGTTAACAAGGGTCGTTTGCTCCGGGATATCGCTCCACTTGTTTCCTCTTCTCAGTTTCCGCCGACCTTACGGCTCCCCTGCCAATCATCCACGTTGCCACGGTGACGCAGAGGCATTTCATCAACATGGAAACGATGCGTTCGGCATACTAGAGTTTGCTGGTTGGACATATGGCTTTGATGAATTCTTGCGCCCCTGTCTGTAGGCGGTTTTGGCTTGGGCCCAGCACACACACAAACTCAAATGCACGCTAAATTAGTTGAGTGACATATAAGCCATATGCTCATGAGACACCAACCTGCTTGTCCCACCAGATTAGAACAGCGTGTGTTTGTGGATTGAGGAAACAAGATATGCATGTTTTTAAGCGGTTAGTTATCAAGTGTTATTCATAATCAATTGTCAGGGGCTCAATACATTGATTCCTTAAAACTGATTGTTCTCAGCTTAGGGATGCTGCTGGAAAAGTGAATTTCCCTTCGGGGATGAATAAAGTATCTATCTATCTATCTATCTATCTATCTAAAACAATTTTACAAATCTGAAGTATTGATTTTTCAGGGACAACCAAGTTGGATTCCATTAAAGAAAACTAGGTCACATGATCCAAGGTTAATTTCAAGGTTAATGACAGGTCGAATTGTCACAAAGGTATGTGACCGTTTTGTAAATCTTTGAGTACAGTGGCCCTTCTAAGTATGAGTTTAATTCGTTCCTGGAAAGAGCTGGTATCTAGAATTTCTGTTATTTCAAAAAAAATCCCTCATAGGACATAACTAAAAACCAATCCGTTCTGGGCCTCCCAAAATAATCCAAGTTAACCCTAAATAGCTATAAAACACACCTTCCTCATCACTAAAAACACATTCAAATAGTAATTGAACATAGAAATACAGTGATAAGACGAATAAGATTATATTAACAAAATAAAATGCGACTTTATTATGAGCACTTACCATAGAGGGAGTCTGTGGTTGCTAACTTAAATGCATGTGCGTTCTCCATGATACAGCAGCAGCGGCCATATTTTGGAGTCGACACTGACATTAGCACACAATGCTAAGGTTAGCCAATCTTTTGTGGGTTTGTGGCCCGGCAGATTTTCCTCTTCTCCGGTGATAAATGCCCTGCGTGGTATTTTTTTTTTACCAATGAGGCTTGTTTCCTCTGTTGGAATTCTTGCAAGATTTAACCTTTTTCAGAAATTAGTGAAGCGAAGCACTGCATAAAATCTAACACAGAGATGGGGTGTAACGAATTACATTTTCTCCATCACATTTAATTGAGTACGTGTTGGGACATTTTTTACTTCTAGGAGTATTTTCAAATCCCGACACTTTTTACCTTTATTTGAGTAGATTTGCTAAGAAGAAAGTGTACTCTTACTCATTAGCCTACATTGAAGCCGTTATTTAAAATCCCCTCCACGCAAGTATGCGTCTGTCTGTCTGCTAAGGCGCATTATTTTATAATTTTTCTTTTATTTAGATTTGACCAGTGACCTTAACAACTACAAGATGGCACTTGTTAGCAAAATAAGGTAGAAATAAATATTTTTCCGTTGAAAGAGAACAGTTTCTTCTTATATTTGATAGTAGTCGTCGACGGTTTTAATAGAGGTTCCCTTAACTGCCTGGGTAAAGACGTGACTCTGGACTTTTTTTATCCACTGCTAACTGTTTAATGCATGAATTTGGGTCGCGGCGAAGTTGCCACCTGTCTATTTCTTTGTAGCTCTAAAAACTCATAAGTCAAAATAGGCTAGCACTAGTAGATACTGGGGCAGCACGGCGGCGCAGTGGTTAGCGCGTGTACGGCACAGTTCTGAGGTCATGATATGGAACCTTCCTGTGTGGAGTTTGCATGTTCTCCCCATGTTTGCGTAGGTTTCCTTCGGGAACTCCGTTTTCCTCCCACATTCCCAAAACATGCATGTCAGGTTAATTGGCCGGTCCAAATTCTCCCTTGGTGTGAATGACCGAGTGAGTTGTCTGTCTCTCCGGTCTCCCGAAGTCCAGAGTCAAGAGTCTTCAGCTGGTACAAAATGCTGCAGCGAGGCTTTTAACTCGGACAAAAAAAGTCCGATCACATCACGCCGATTTTGGCTAACTTGTATTGGCTCCCTGCTAGCCTAAGATGTGATTTCAAGATTCTCTTAGTATTATACAAAATCATACATGGACTTGCTCCCTCATATCTTTCAGATCTGATTTCCCCCTATGTTCTGGTCCGAAGCCTTCGTTCTGAAAGCGCCGGTCTACTGGTTATCCCAAGAGCCAAGAAGTGTTCCGCAGGTTCGAGAGCATTCTCCATCCGGGCACCGGTGCTGTGGAATGCTCTTCCCCCTGAGATCCGATCTGCAACCTCATTGGAAATGTTTAAATCTAAGCTTAAAACACACTTCTACTCTATAGCATATGAATAACCTATACTTTTTGTGGACAATATCTCTGTATGATTTGTAATTGCAACATCCTTTGCTGTCTGATAATCCTGAAAGGGGGATTCCACATGTGCGGTCCCTTCTCAAGGTTTCTTCATTTTCCTCATGTTGAGGTTTTTAAGGTTTTTTTTTGCCCTCATGTTGGTTCCAGATCAGGGTATGGTGTAATAATAGTCTGAAATAATAGTCTGTGCAATAACCTGTGCAGCCATTTGAGACTCTTTGTGAATAAGGGCTATACAAATAAAAATGACTTGACTTGACTCTGTTTGCCCTGCGACTGGCTGACAACCAGTTCTGGGAAATCTGATTACCTAGGGTGCGACACCACAAAGATTTTAACCCAGAGCTTATTTTCTGTAAGAACCAAGCGCTCACATTAACACAACTCTTTCGACTTCGACTATCGCTATTAAATAAATAAAATCGATGACGCAAGGCTGTAAGTCAGTCACACTAGTGGTGACTGTTTTTTTTTCCAGTTGCTCCTCAATCACGAGCGGCATTAGCTCAAACCTTAGCCGCCACCGGTTACACTCAAAAGCTTCTATCAGTATCCATACAATGCTGGCAACGGCAATTTGAGCACAAGAAAATGACACCTTCGGGATCACAGCAAGGAAAATAGAGCAGCGTAGACGAGCGAGCCGCATGTAAAGAATGAGAAAAACACATGGAGATTTAGTCAAAAGTCCAAATAAAAAGGAATTGGCAAACGAAACCCGCCTGTGTTATTATATCACCATCAACTAAAGCGGGCTCGTCTACCGGGGAATTGGATGGGTTTTGAGGGAGGGGGGCCTTCACGGAGGGGACGCAGGCAGCGAAAATCAAATAAGAGAGCGTCTTTTGGCAACACAAACAAAAGCCAAACGAGCGGGCTCGTGCTGCGAATGCAAGTCGACCGATTCGACTTCCCGTTTTTTTTGTTTCCCTCCCTGCGTGCTTTGTTGTGTGGCATTGTTTGCCCGGGTCGGGTGGAGGAGGGGGTATCGAAACGAAGAAGGGGCAATTTGATGGATGTTTGTTGATATCTCCACCACGAGGCCTCTGATTGCCCAACATTAAACCGGCAATAACAGACCAATCATCCCACTTACACCTCGGCACGGCCGGCGGCCCAATTGGATTGGGGCCGCCGTTCTCTTTCCAAGCTCTGCCTCCGTCGCTTTCTGGCTCAGTCGATTCCTTGCTCTTTTCTCCTCTCTCCTGACATGCTTATTAGCTGATATTGATCCAGCCCGGTCAATTGCCAGCTCTTCTCGACCGCGCCGTATTGACGGCATAATCAGCCCAAGAAAATGCATCGCCCGACTGACCAAGGCGGGGGCGCAGTGTCGTGAGGTAGCGCATGATAGGCAGGCGAAATGTTTCAAATTATTGGCTGTTGGCGTGTTGACCCACAACGCTCTTCTTACCTCCTGAGCGCCCACCAGGCAATAACGCAGATTATCCCGATTCACTCTTTTACGTACCAAAACAAAAAAAGGCCTCAGAGTTGGGATAATTTGACAGCGTTTTTGTTCAAGATTGAAGGGCTTCAAAACTCTGTCAAGTCAAGCCATAGCCCTTAATCACAGAATGTCTCAAAGGACTGCACAGGATTACAATTTCACCATCCCCTGATCTTAAACCAACATGCGGGCAAGGAAAAACTCAGAACCTCAGCACAAGGAAAAAAAAAACCTTGAGAAAGGGGCTCACAAGTGGTATCCAGGGTGACCTGGGTGCAATAGATTTAGCTTTGGGTAAGAGTACACAAAACATAATGAACATCAATAAAAGAAAACAAAAGGTAATATTTTGAAATTTGTCCAGAATGTGCATGACAGCAACAACGCCTCAAGCCTGTAAAATAGTCCAAAAAGTCCATAACAGCAATGACGCAGCTTCCCATATCTGTCGACTGCAGGCGTAGAAATGCAGGTCCAGATGCTGGTTCGCTGACTCGCCTCAAATCATCCTTCTCCCTCGCTTCACCACCAGCCGAGCAGTCAGAAAAGGACAGGGCCAAGAACTGCCTTTGCTTCAAGGCCATTTTGAGGGTCCTCAGATTCTGCCTGGGATTTTCAGAACTCCTGGTCTCAACATTGATCATCAGCAAACCAGGAACTAAATTATCTATCTTTCCATTTTCCAAACCACTTGTCCCCCCTAGGGTCGCAAGAGTGCTGAAGCCTATCCCAGCTGACACCGGGGAGTTAGCAAGGGACACACTGAACTGCTTTTGAGCCAATCACAGGGCAGAGACAGACAACGATTCAATCATTCATTAATTTCAGGGAGAGTTTAGAGTCTCTAATTAACCTGCCATTCATGTCTTTAAAATGTGGAATAATAACCACACAGGCATGGGAAGAATATGCAAAACTCCGTATAGGGAGGCCGGTAGCCGGAACATGTCATGTTTCAAGTCATGTTTATTTGTATAGCCCTTAATCATAAAGAGTCTCAAAGGGCTGCACAGATCAGAGACTATTGCAAACATTTGAATTGTTAGGCAGACATGCTAACCAGTCACCTACTGTGCCACCCAGGATAGGTTCACATTTAACGGATGGGGGGTTTTCAAGGATTATTGTTCTATCTTCGTTATTCATTATCCATTATCCGTTATCGGTCAGTTCATAATACGCTACAAAGCCTAGGAGCCGGGACACTTACTCTCAGCCAAAAGGCCAAGCTAAGGTCCTAGCCCTAGAGCCTTGCTGCGATCATTGCGAATGCACCGTTCCCGGAGGTACTGCAATACCGGGCCGATGCGTGGAGTGGACAGAGCAAGCTCTTATTCCATCTCCGGAATGCAAAAATCAAAGATCATGGCAAAGGCCATAAGGCCAAGCTCCCTTAACTGCATGAAAACACAAATATACTATGAATAGTTCAATTGTAAATCTTGTCACATTTCAGAGAATCAGGTAGAGAATGGGATTATGGTCCAACATATTTGCTCACATCATGTTAAAACAACGCTCTTTTAAAATCAGTCAAAATATGTTAAGTTACATAACGTTGTTCAAGTTCTGAAGTACGAGGTTCGCTTTCGATATGAGTAAAGTTTCATTTTCATTCGAAGCAAACATATTTGGGGATTTTAAGTCCTTTCACACTAAACTGTAGGCATTAAAACAATTATATCTCACCTTTGCGGCAAAGGGTATTCCAATCAAAGTTGTTTTGGTGTTGCCAATTCTTACCCATTCTGTAAGAGACTGTGTTGACCTAAAACCTATCTTTACCAGGCAAAACAATCCATCGCATTTTGCACTGGTCTAGCAGGTGAGTTCAAAGACCAAATACTGAGTCGTAACTTTCTAATTTTCAGAGAATCTCGTGTCTAAATGTTTTTTTTGTTGCGTTTCAGATGTCTGTCTGAAAACTTCTTTTTAGAAACCTTTTCAATTGAGTAACACATGATAAACGTTATTTGCATCACAAGCATAGCTGAGAAACCGATGTCACAGTGAAGGGTCCCCCCTGTTCTATTGCTGTTTCACCAAAACGGAAGGGGGAGCAAGTACTGATACAAGTGGGTGATTTGAGAAAAACATCAAGTTGACTGTGTTTTGATTGAGGAACTTGAATTTTGTCGCGTCTAAAAGCTCCCAAAAAGTTGACTTAATCGAAGGTAGTCTTTTTTGTAAATGAGGACATCAATAGAAATTTCTTTTGGGTTTGGGGAATTTTCAACCCAAATGTACTTAGCAAATCATCAATAATGGGAATAATTGCCATTATTTTAGTCATTGATTAGCTGTGAATCAGTTGTTAGACCTTCAAACCAAATGCAACTGAAACTCTGCGGGGTTTGAACAGGAGTAAAGAATCTAGGTGAAAAAGAATTAAAGCAATGTTTGGTGGCGTAAGGGGCACACCCCCGGCACTCCTTCTCCTTAGAAACTAAAATACCTCTTAAAAAGGCCTAGTGATTCCTGAAACTGACTCGTGGCTAGTAAATTCTGCCTCTCACACCAAGTGCAGTGCGAATAGGGAAAAAGTTAAGATGTTAATCTAGAATATTTGTTAGAGAAGTTTAAAAAACATATTTTTGGGGACTTTTTATAAGTTTATCCTGTTTTCAATGTTGTAAACACGCTAATATGATTGCATAGAATTCTAATTTATTAGTTAGACTAGTATACTTTTCTGCTGTTCGTCATTTTGACGATTACACACTTTTGACACTGTTGTCACTATCAGCTAATAGTGTTGCTCTTCTTTGATTTCACTCACTACAGAGAGCAGGTTTGCTTTTCGTAACCTGGGACAATGTTCGGCAACCTTTTCTGTACCACGGACCGGTTCAATGTCTGCTATTATTCTTGCAAATTTATTGGTCAATCGCTGTACCCATGATTCTCCATTTTTTGTGCTATATTGTAAACTGTTGTATTGGGTCATTATTGTAATTAAGTCATCTAAGACAACAATTGACTAATCACGTGCGCCTTCGAGATAAAGAAAGGCAAGACAACGCAATGCCGTGAGTAAAAACAGTTTGATAACGAGATAAAATCTAATGCCTGTTCCTATTTTATCGGCAGTGCTCTCATTGTTGCGATCCAGTCTTGATCCACGTTCCAAACGACCCACGGTCCTGTTCTGGTCTGCAGCCTGGTGGTTGCGGATCACTGACCTAGCAGATTAAATAGAAAAAAAGGGTTCAGGGGAACAGATCTGGAATTTGGCATTCTTAAGGTAGTTTTGTACACTCCTCTCCGTTTTCCTTGAGAGTTAAAGATCATTGATGTAGTTTCACTTTATTTTGAGTGTCTACTGAACTTCTGAAATGAAAATTAGACGCTTTTTGAGACGGCATATCACGTGACAAACGCCACTTGTGCGCCGACGAGGCCGCCTCGCTGCCCAGCTTCGGGGCTCCGTCTCTGGGGAGGGAAGCAGCTGGCATGGCCCCTCGCTCGCTGGAGGGCTGGCTGGCGCCCATTTCGTTTTGTGCCACACACACACATGCCACGAGCAGCACACGCTTATACGCTGCTCGTTCTGCACATTAAGTTTTAATCAGGCACTTAGCAGGGCATCTGTTACGGCTGTGTCCACGCGGCGCTTTAAGGACCTGTCGCCGCGGGTTACGAGCACAACGGATCGGCGACGTTGACTTATCGAGCGCTGGCCCACTTAGATGGTGATGACCTCCACGTTTGTGATCATCTCTTCCGCCTACCCAACGGAAGTTAGTGTTCCATTTTTGTTTGCAAATCCAATGGGCTTCAGCGGTTGCCATTTTTTCATCACGGTTTACATTTCACAGTTTTGCTGCTTCGTGGGTTTTCATCGTGCAGTGTGGTTTGCGATTTGATTGCCCAAACACATGCCCCAATCCTTTTCTGCCTGTGTCTGCCTGTGCGTCAATAACGTTGCGGTCTAAGTTGTACATGTATGTAAAATAGCTTGAAGAGTCTACATTAAGTATGCGCAAATCTTTTTCAATTTTTAGTTTCCCTAAAAGCCATCACATCAACAAAGTGCTCTGGACTGACAAAAGCATCTGCAGCCAGGCTAAAAAGGCAAAGGAAGATGCTTTCTATTGCCAACAGAGTTGAACTTCTCGACATGCTAAAGAAGGTTACAGCATCTTTATGCTCCATTTCCTTTTTATCATCTAAAGTAAAAAAGTGGATAGTGTCCTGAAATCAGTTCTACCCCATTTTGAATCAATAGTGCAATTTTGTTGCAAGATTATTTTAATATAATATTTATTTGTTAAAAATATGTCTACAGAATGACGCTTAACTCTGAAAATCAACAGCAACAAGCACCTGTATTTAGGAATTTGGCAGATATTGGTATCGGCTTTTTTTAAATCATTATTTATTATTGTATTATCAAGTCACACATGCAGCATTCGCCAGCTTCGTTAATATTTCCTTGCACTTTTTTGTTTTAAGTTATTTAAGGCATGTTGATTGTATTGACATTTTTATCAGGGAGCTATTTCACTTTTTATGTACTTGTATACAGGTTGCTGCTAAGCCTAATTTTATATCCTGCTCTGTTACTTTTTAATTTAAGTGAAAAATTACTTATGTTAGTTGTGTTAAAATTATAATTTAGTTACTGTAAAAGGTTTCAGGAAGCTTTTTAGGTTGTATGTACCGGTTTTGAGTTGCTGCTAGGCCTAATTTTAAATCCTGCACTGTTAGTTTTTGGTTTAAGTGAAAGATTAGTCATGCTAGATTTGTTGAAATTCTAATTTGTTTACTGTAAAAGGTTTCAGAAAGCTATTCAAGTTTTTTAAAATTTAGAACAAATATTCTTTGTTTCTTTTTCATATTTAGTTCTTCCGCAGATTTTTTAAGCTTTTCCTGCAATCGAATATCGCTTCCAAATATCGGTTATTGGCCGCCTCTTAATACTAATAATCAGTATCGAAAAACCCATTTTCGTCGATCTCTACTGTACGTAATCGAAATACCGTATTTTCCGCACTATAAGGCGCACCTAAAAGCCTTTATTTTTTTCAAAAGCTGACCATGCGCCTTATAATACAGTGCGCCTTATTTATGGATCAATTTTAAAATTGCAAAGTTTTCCAACTAACTTGCAGCCGCCGACTAGATTTCCCCCCGAACGCCAAGTAGTACGCGGTGTATGCTGTGATTTATTTACCGGCGTTTCATTGGCTAACCAATGTGTCAATCATCATTTGAATCGATCACTATTGGCTAAAGTTATTCAGAGGTCAAGGGGCGGATCCTTTTTATCATTTACAGGCTGCCATTGGCTTAAACGGCAAACAAAGCCTGCAATTGGCCGAAAAAGATGTGTCAATCATCAGTTGAATCGATCACTATTGGCTAAAGTTATTCGGAGGTCAACGGGCGGATCCTTTTTATCATTTACAGGCTGCCATTGGCTTAACACGCGAAACAAAGCCTGCAATTGGCCGAAAAAGATGAATGCGTATCGCATGTGGCTGACGGCATAGAGAAAGCATTTTTTTCTATTCTGTATTTGTAAATATTGCATTCTCCTGGATTTACTACCCTCACGGATATAAGAAGACATTGCCTGCACATTATTATAAACACAACGACTTCGGTGAGCTACTCCGGCTTTCTATATTATCCCTGTATCTTGTTTCAGACTGAACTCAATGTTTCTGTGATAAGCGGTGCAGATAATGGATGGAATGGAGTGTTTTTTTTAAATTAAACTCAATTCCAAGTGTTTATTGTCATATGCACAGTAAAGTTGCGAGCGAAAAAGAAAATAGATACTAAGGAATGGTTAGCATTTCTTGAATCCCAAGACTTTAACCTTCCGAATGATGGAACGATGCATTTGAGTGACATACGGACACCGCATCCGCACGTGTTCTCGACACGTATTTGCGTCTTTGCAAGCTTTCGGAATGTTAAGGGGGTAATAAGTTGGACTGAACTATCTGACTGTTTTGTCCACCTTCCCATTGTAGCGCCTTATAATCCGGTGCGTCTTATGTATGTCAAAAATAGGACCAAAAACTATTTTTTCAGGGTGCGCCCTATAACCCGGTGCGCCTTGTAGTGCGGAAAATACGGTACTGGCGACAGTCCATTTCCAATCGGGTACTCGCCTGAATGTAATCCTTCACCATGTTGTTTTGGTATAACTGGGTCTTTCTCTCAATTCGTTTTTAAATTCAAAGCCAGCAAGTGGGGCACATTTTTTGAATGGTATCGTAATGGGGACTCTTTAGTAGCTGGCTCCTTACACTGCTATTGGTCTGTCGGTAATAGGGTATGGACCATCCCTCATGTGCTATATAGTGATGCGTATTTATTTTTGGGTCTATTGTGCGCAGTGGGCCCCCAACTGGCCTGCCGCGACTTACCTTGACACCTGCATGGCAATCACAGACGTGGAGATTGAGCTGTGTTTATTTTGTGTCAAAAAGTCAGCGAGGGCCACAATGCAAACACGCGCACACCCGCGTACGCCAGCACATTCATTCCCAGCGTGCAATGCTCAATGGCCACACCAGCTCCGTAAAATGAACGGATCATATCTCGCCGCTCGCCATTCACACGACTCTTTCTCTTTCTCGGCAGCGTGTCGACTAATCTCGGCGGATTGTCTGATAGGGGCCGCTCCAATACATTTTCGTTCATTGTATCTTTTAGTGCGTTTCTTTCTTACATTTTTTTTTAATTGAACGTATCTTTTGTGTTGAAATAGCACACGTTTTCTACAATTTAGACAATGAAACAGAAAATGAGAAAGTAGTGTCATTTCTTTTCAACTGCTTGAATAATCGATAGACTGTCAATTGTCCAATTCATCTGCAACTGTTTTTATAATGACATTTGGGTTGCGAGACACGACGGGTATAAACGCTGGAGTCAAGCGTTTTTTTTAGGTTTTTATTTCAATAAAAAACATTTTTTTACTATTATCGGCTTGTGACTACAGAACAATGCTGTACAATTTTCACAAGTGCGCTATCAAACTAGTTGACAATTATTTATATACCACAGGGGCAAATCACAATGGGCTATGACAAAAGTGAAACACAGGTAAGTGGAAAATTCCCCAAATCCCAGGCTCATACCAGTCCTTTGTCCAGACTAAATTGTGTAGCTGGTTGGATAAGACTAAAGGCAAGACTCAAGGCCTCCCTCCAAACAGAAAATTTAGAACACCACTTAGAACAAGGTAGAGCAGTGTTTCTTAACTGGTGGGTTGTGACCCAAAAGAGGGTCGCAAACCCGTTTCCAGTGGGCCATTGCAAAATAATGCTAAGAATAAGAAAAATGGAGGGTCTTAAAGACATTTAAAGATAAATGGCGATAATGCTCGACTCAATCTCTTTTTCCTGTTCAATCAATTGGCGCCAACATAATTGTGTTTGAGATGGACCACATCTCATTTTATTAAGATTTTAGTTTTATGCCCATAATAATGGGCTGCAAAAAGGTTAGTGATAATGGAAGGAAACGTGAAAAAAAGTGACAATAACAAGTCAAAGAGGGAAATCATTGCAAAATTTAAAAATAATGTAAGTGTGTCTGCCATTGAAGAACTGTTGAAATATACAGTAAATGGTTTAAAAATGTTACATTTTTGGCTTTTTACCAGTATATTAAGCTTTATTATTTTCACTATTGAATAATCATTGATGTTTAGGATAGTATGTGGCTAATCCAAAGCAGTTATAGAGGGTTGCTTGTATGCCATGTAGTTTAAATGCCCATTGGGAAAATAAAATCATAAAATTTTGTTTTATCAAGAGTTAGTATTCATGTATTTTTTTTCTAATATAAAGTTTTAAATGGAAATGACCCAAAATCCTTATTATTCGTTAGACCGAAAGTTTTTTCCCCCCCTAACATTTTAAGTATAAAAAACTAAGTAAATAAATTAAAAAAAATATCGTGGAGGATTTCCAGGTCTCATTTAAAGTTTTTGTTTTAGAAGCAAATTTTAGAGCCTTACACCAGTAATTTGCTGTATCAAAAAAAATCAGACTCATTGATGATTTGACAAAATAATCTTCAGGTTAATAGATTCCAACAATCGATCAGTTGTTGCAGCCGTGCATTTTTCCCACCTTAGAAATTCATCACCACCGTACGGCCCTTTTGGATACATACAGGACAGTCTCAGGAAATTACAATATTTTAAAAGAGTTATTTATTCACTGAAATGTTGTTAAAAAAAATCATACATTCTATATTTACTAAAAATCAATTAAATATTGCATGTCTTATTGTTTTAATATTGCTGGTAATGGCAAAAACTAAAATATCCCATTTCAAAATATTATAATTTAACGAAAAAGTATACTAGTATGCTGGAAACCATAATCGGCATTATTTCAGTTTATTCTAAATGAATCCAGAATGTATGGCATGTTTGTTTTTTAATTGCATTACAGAAAATAAAGAACTTTGAACATATTCTATAATTTTCCAAGTTTATTTTTTTTCTCTGTTTTTTTTTTACTTTTGTTTTGATAACTCTTTGGTTTTCCTTGTATGAACTGTATTATTGAACTGTATTATTTTGCAATCGAGGTATTGAGAGAAATTGGGTAGAGAAACTTATCATGCTGCTCCTTTTCATTGTTTTGGGCCTTTTATATTTATTATACTTTTGACAAATAGATAAAAATGTTTTAAATTTGACATTTATTACTGTAAATTCTGAACTACAGAGCAAACCTGATTCAGCATGCTCACATTTAAGAACAAAACTCATTTTTTTGTTTGTCTGAGCCGCACTTGTTTAAAAGCCGCATTGTTTAAAATGTAGCAAAAAAAAACAGCGGCTTGTTGATCAGAATTTACGGTATTTGTTTCTTATTTGGGGTGGGGGACTGCCCATTCTTCTGAGATTGACAGCTTACTTTGTCCGGAGCTCTGCTAGTAACCCGTAGCAAGAAATTGGTCTTGTCTGCAGGCCCATGAACATTGAGTGGGAGGAAGAGCTAGCATCGGATGGAGAGGGAGGGGCGCACAAACGGGAAAGGAGAGCCAAAGACATGAGAGAAAGAGAGAGCGAGAGAGATGGACAGAGCGAGATGCTATTCCTCCCACTCAATTACTAAACCCCACCCCTACCCAACGCAACCCCCCACCCTAACTCGCACTCATCTCAAGGCTCTGACAGTTGTCTATTGTCTGCTGTAGAAACGCAACCGTGACATCAATGCTTGCAATAAGATTTCATGGAATCCACTTTTCTTCTTCTGCTGCACATCTGATATAAATTTTAACTATGTTCATTTTGCTCGCTCCCATTTTCTGATGTCATTATTTCGGGACCTTTGATTACATCAATATGTCAGGTTGACTCTTGTTGTAATCCGCTGTTGAGTACTCTTGATGCTGAAATCAAGCTAATACATGCATCAAACACACTGCCACAATGCCACTGATTAAAGCATAAAACAATGCAATAACCAATAAAGCATTGGCATAAAAAATGTATTAAATTAATTTCATTATCAAAACCTTGGTTTTAATAATCATTCAGAAAAGTTGTTGCATAGAGTACCATATTTTCACGACTATAAGGCGCACCAGACTATAAGGCGCTACAGATCACTCAAATGGGTCATTCCATATGTCATTAGGAAGGTAAAAACTCTTGGGATTCAAGAAATGCAAACAATTTCTTAATTTCTATTTTCTTTTTCGCTGACAACTGTGTGGACATTAAAGTAAGAAATTCATTGTGCAGGGAAACGTGGTTCTTTACTGTGCATATGACAAGAAACAATTTAAATCTAATTGAATTTAAGAATAGACTCATCACAGAGACATCAAAATCAGTCTGAAACAAGATAATGGGAAAATGTAAAGCTTTGGTAGCTCACCAAAGTCATCTTGCAGCCATCACGTCCAGTAATATTACACAACCCTGGTCCTCTTGCATCTGTGAGTGTAGTGATTCCAACCGTGTAAAATATTTACACACTCCAAAACACATAACAATGCTGACAATAAAAAAAAAAAATCTGCTGAGAAGCATCTGCATCGATGAAAGTTGCTTGTTACTAGCTGTCTGTTTAGCTTCATAATTCCTGTTTACAAATTCAGACTACAGTAGTAAAAAATGTTTTCTCCAGGCCGTAGAGCAACCAAACGTGTGATTCACATTTTTTTCGGCCAATTGCAGGCTTTATTTTTCCCCTCTTTCGCTTATGCGATCCTGTAAATGCTAAAAGGGACCCGCTTCCTTTACCTCCGAATAACTTGAGCCAAAAGTGACCAATTTAAATGATGATTGACACATTGGTTAGGAAATGAAATGCCGGTATGTATATCCCAGCATATACCGCGGACTACTTCGCCTATGGGCGAAAATCTAATCTGCAGCTTACTTGCCTAGGTTGCAAGACCTTGCGACTCAGTATTGATCCATATATAAGGCGCACTGTATTATAAGGCGCATGGTCAGCTTTTGAAAAAAATAAAATAAAGGCTTTCAGGTCCGCCTTATAGTCGTGAAAATACTGTATATTGCAAATCATTTATTTTGTAAGAATAAATTGGAAAATCATTGCTAGCACGTGTTTATTAAATATGAAATACAATACTGAAAATCAGCGGGTCGGCTTGCATGCGCTTGAAACAAATTGAACACGAATTGGCTTAATACTGGCAGATCGTAAGATCAGGCCTAAAAAAAGAACCCGCCCGGGCCCAACCAATTAACTCGACTTGCAAACCCGAAATTTCACGTCATTTTATCTGTGAGGACTCTGGAGGAGGAGTCGTGATTTATGAGAACAAATTAAAGCCTGTCTTTTGTAACCACCATTAAGTTAAACAAGACTGTATAAACATTTACATCTTTTATATTTGAATGTCTGCAGAGGATACATTAACCGATTTTACCTTGTAGGAATAATGGAAGTTGTTTGAGATAAAGTTGTGTGCTGGAAAAGATGCTTAAGGTTGCGGAAATAAATTAGAAGACAAGTGATGCGGTTTAGTAAATTTGAGTGTCCGGAGTTTATCTTTCTTGCGCTATTTAGTACGTGTTTTTGGCTGCACTACAGCATCTAGTGGTCAAATACCACACAGTGTCCCTTCAAATGTAGCTAAAGATTTTTTTATTTTATTTTTTCTTTTTTTTTTTTTCCGGATCATCCGTCATTTTTATGGCTATTTCAATGTCATGCTAGTTTCAAAGTGCGCTTTGTAGCATTTTCCAACGTGACGTCCGGGAAACAAAAGTCCAGCCCGGCAGTTTGAAAAGATTCATGGGGGCAATGAGGAAACGGGTCGCGCTTGGCCACGCTACATGCTAGCTGCGCGTGGACAATGGCTGAATGGAGTGGCTGTGGCCGTCGGGCCCCGGGGAGCCGACGATCTGCCTACGTTCTTAATGGGAAGCTGGGGCCCCGCCGAGACGCACGGGGCCCTCGACGGTGGCTGCTGTGAGAACGTGTGTGTCCTTAGACTACCCGAGCACGTCCCACTTCCGATGCGCCATTGTGGGCACGCTATGGCCGCCATTGTTTGCCAGTCAATAACAAGATCACCCAGAGAGACGCTGAGCGCACCGAGATTGTGTGTGCGTGCAAATGTAAGTTCTCACCACAGCTCAATGGAACGTGCCCTTCCGCTTTGTAAAAAAAAAAAAAAACGAAGATATTTACTACATTCATTCATTTAAACCAGTGGTTCTCAATAAGTGGGGCACTACTCTTACTTATTGCACAATACTCTGACAAATAAAAAATAAATTTACCCCGCGGAGACGAGCACGACTTCCCTCTCAAGCTCACCCCCCACCCCATTCCTCAAACCTAATGGGTTCCGCCTCGAACAGCTGTGATAGAAAATAAGAAAAATTGTACCTATCATTCATCTGCTTTTATCGAGATGAATTATTGGCTTTTTTCAATTCCCCAAGTCAGGTTTTATCATCTTATCATAATGAAACAGGACATTATATGGAATTCATAAAGTTAACTCTCCTCTTATGTAATTTATTTGCCACCAACATTTTAATTTCATTAACTTTTCCCCGCAATGTCAAAGTGAAATTCCTCCACTTTTCGAGATTTACCTTTGCTTCGTCCAAAACCGTTTCCGCACAAATCCACAGGGTTTCCTTAAAGGTGAGGTGTGACGTTTGAAAATTTCAGGCTGCAATCATGACTTTAAGCCAGGAGATAGCAGCAGAGTACCACATGATTTGCGTCGATATATTAGAACATCTCTTCTTTTTTCATCTAATGGGGGGTTTGTTCTGTCCTGAACAAGCCTGATAAAAGATAAATGCAGATAGGCGCAATGGAAAATAAAGCATAAGGGCTCGTTGAACTCAGTTAGGCATTGTTCACACATGCTTAAAGGAGAAAATATTTACATTTCAAATTTTTAAGGAATACTCAAACTGCGCACCTCACCTTCAGAATCTAGGGATAATTGTAAGCCTAAATACACCACTCCTTTTATATAGTAATTATATAGTTAACATTTGGCGGGCAGTATTCAAAAGCCTTTTCATCATAATGAAAATATATAGAATTAAAATAATTTTTAATGGTTAGTTTTTCCCGTGTTAATGTTATCTCTTTCAATTTTACTATTTTGGGATTTTCTTTTTCAAAATGGCTGAATGTTCACATGATATTTTGAATATTTTTAATACAATGTCCATGTGGCCCACAGGCTGCGGTTTGCCCACCCATGATCAAGGATCAAAGCACTTCTACAGTGGTAGAAACTGTCTTTAAGTATGATTCATTTTCATGTTGTCACATCATTAGCTTCAAACCCTAAAAGGTTGTAACGTGATTTTTTAGCATTGTAAAATATAATTCCAATTTAACGTAAATATTGCCGTCTTACATTTAAAAATCAATCGTAATCTGGAAACCGCACTTGATTTACTTGTCGGCATGTACAGTAAAGTGCGAAACCTAATCGTAGACCCTGATCGGCATCCCAGGATGCTCTTTGTTCAGGCCCTTTTCTTTTATCGAAACTTGTCAGCGGCACAATCACTTAAGTTCTCCTTTTGGTCGTGTTTCTCTTTGCTTTGTTTCCTCCTTATGTCCCTAGGTGATGTAATGCAGTTGATGTAATCTGGAAACTCTTGCTACTTGTCACAGCATTTACTTCCCCATTGGCAGGCTAGGGCAGTCCAGGGGGCTATCTGGGGTCCGTATGGGTAACAAGAGAACAGATAACAAAGGTAGCACCTCGGCGTGATAATGGCTCGGCTTGAGCGAGGACGCGCCGTCGGTGGGAGCAGCTCGACGTTGCTCCAAACTTATCCCCTTGGCCCCCTGCTAGGATAATGCAACGGAACGCCACTCACTGACTGTGGCTCCTGCCGGGTTAGGATAGTTTCATAGCACCATGTAACGGCATAGCAACCAGATACACACAATGCAACATTGAAAAGATTTGAGTCGCTGCTACACCACAATCATTTATGACTTTATATTATTTTCTTTAAAATTAATTTAGAAAAAGAATATTAATTTGAATGATAAGCATGAATACAGGAATGTGAACATAATAATGTGAATTTTTAAAAATACCCGCAGGTGGAGAAGGTTTTTTATCTATTTTAAATACCATGGATCTCACCTTAAGGGAGTTCACATGATTGTCCTCCATTTTTCTGATAAATGTACCCCCCAAAACAAAACAAAAAACCTTTGGAAAGGCTGGTAAAAAAGAGAGAAGAAAATTGGTGCAGTTTGGTCACTTTTAGTTTCGTAGTCCCATTAACTGTCCTTTGCTGTAAGTTGGTTCATATTTTGTTATTTTTTATTCTTATACATTAATAAGAGTACAGCCTCTTGCAGAGGTGTAGTTAAGCAGTTTTATAGACAAATTATGCTATTTATGGTCAGGGGGTGGTGTAAGTGGGGTGCGGGTGGCAGGTTTTCGTCTTCCGAGAAATTAATTAGGAGGCACTGTTAAAGCTAGGTTGAAGAAGTATATTTTTTTACGATCATGGTAATACTCTAATGAGAAAAAGAAGAAACTTTTCACGGTTTCAAGGTTCACGAATTCTTTAACTACTTAAGTGGTAAGGGCACAACTTCCAGGCCTATGCTGGGTCGTTGGTACAGCCTGGCAGCACTTATCCTTCTCCAGGTCGTTTTTTGGGATAGCGGTTCGCTCCCCCACAGGAATCGGATAGTACTGGTTTCAATAGTTACCAGTTGCTAGAGCCTCCTGATCTGACTCAGATACAACACCTTCATCATCCGGTCGCTGCTGTTTTTTGGTGTAAAGCGTCATCCTTATCTTCAGAGATTAGATGGATCTTGGCCAGCAAAGAGACATATTTTTTTAGCTGAACTTATTACGTAAAGAAAATTGTGGTTTTACTTTTCTGAAGACATCTAAGCTGTTGGCCCGTCCTAACAAAAGCATTGTCGATTAGTTACAAGGAGGAACCAAGCGACGATGAGAGAAGAAAAGGAGAAGGTGAGGGAGGAAGACGAGGATTAAGGCGAAGGAAGGCGACGGCGTGTCGAGTGACATCGCTGCGAGGTTAGCCCTCCAAAACGGAGTGCTAAAAAAAAAAAAAATCATTTCAGCTCTGATAAAGCTCCGAAGCGCCCGCGGAGTTTGGCCCCCCGCTCCTTCCTCAACCCCCAAACTTCCTCATCTGCCTCTATGGTGAAACGCCAGAACACTGGCGGCCTTAAGGCAGAATCAACCCCCCCCTTTCCCTGTGAATAGAATGCACAAACGCTCACAAACATGCCAAGATTGTTTGTGCTGCTTGGCTAAAGAGCGAGGATGCAGATCTGAGAGCCCCCGGCTCTGGTTTCCCTCCTGACATCAGCAAATGAAAACACGTCCCCGTCACCCGCACAATAGGCGGCCGAGGCATCAAATGTGACGACTTAAATGCTGCAATGTAAAGAGTCACAAACATGACATGGGGGGTGGGGTGGTAGCAAGGTGAGGGTTTGAGTATAGTTGAAACAACACGGTGGCTATAAAAGGCTTGCTTTCAGTAGGTAGCAGAAGGACCCATTCAATAGGAATGGCCTTGGCAGATTGATTTACAAGTGCTCAAAATAATTCATCCTTTAACCTACTTTTTCTCAAAAGGCTGGTGTCAACCAGACAATTTTGTGTTTTCGATGAAAACATCACACTTCGGTTTATCAAATGAGTTGTCCAACATCTGTGTTCTTCTGCCTATATCAATCTTTTCCTTTGGTTGGCTAGTCCCAGATACGGCTTTTTTTTGCCTCTCAGCAACTCAGAGTCACTTCTTCACTGTAGATATTGACACTGGTGTTTTGTAGCCACTACTTAACAAAACTGGTAGTCGAGGACCTGTAAGGTGTCTATTCCTCAAACTAGAGAGATTCATGTTCAGGGCATATTGTCACTTTACTTTCTACTCTGGTTAGAGCTTGTTTGTGCTGTTCTCTGGAGGGAGTAGCAAACAGATCTTCAGTTTCCTGGCAGTTTCATTTCTTAGAACAAAAATATACTGTCGAGTTTCACATGAAAATTCCCTTTTTCTGGCCACTCTGAAAGTTGAATCACACCTGTAAATGGTAGGCTCTAGATACCCTACTTGCTCAAAGGAAGGTCCATTTTATAGCTACTCAAACCAACTAAACTGTTTTAGTTGTGTGAACACCATTGCACAAAGGGATTTTTTAATCACCAATCGGCCCTTTAACAAAACGTACGATTAGAAGACTGAAATGCTAGAAATGGGCCTCTATACACCTCTAAAGATATTGCGTTAAAAAGCAGAGAATTTCTTTTAAAAGAGTCAACTATCAGGTGAACAATGTATGGTGTGTATTTCTGATTTGTTTCATACTAAATATACACCATATTTCTTCATTGATAAATATGGTGTATTTCCTAAAAAAATAAAGCCATTTCTGAGTTACCCCAAACCTTTGAACAGTAGTGTATACAATCATTTTCATCCGTTTTGTATACACATTTTATTCATATTTTCTTACTTTGCATCTTGTCTCAAATAATGACTTCAAACTCATATCTTAGTTTCAAAATTTGAAATGTTCAGCTCTGTGGGCGAAGCGCTTAAAATTGACGTAAAATCAAATAACTGAAACGACATGCTGACCATCACAACTCGCTTTGTAAACTCCCTAGTTCTGTAAATAAATTGTTTTACAAAGCGCGGGGGAAAAAAATGTCAATCAATCAATCAAGATGCTCTTTAACACTTCCCCTGAGCGACAGAAAGTATCTAAAGTCAATGATCTTTGTCTAAAGATTACAAAAAATGAAGTGACCTTTAAGCATTGCAAATAGAAAATGACTTACAAGGACATTATAACAACAATGCAACAGCACCTTGACCGTAAAATGGAATCGCCGTATTAACAAATTATTATAAATGTAAAAAAATATATATCAATAATGATTTTGTAATGAAAATAATAACATGATAACTAAAATTTAAAAAAATAATAATCATTCGATTAATCTATAAAAATCAATTTCAAAATGCAAAGTGATAACCATAATTTATATTTAATATATTTATATAATTTTTTCTACTAATTTTAACAAATTATAATTTGATCCAAATGACATTAAAACAAGCATGGCATAATAATAATAGTAATATTGATAATAATGTATTGTTTATAATGCGTGCCTGTATTTATTTTGAACTTGCTACAGTCGGCATTTAGGTTACATGCTACCAGTTAGCTAAAGCTAAGAAAATAACAAGATATTTTACCAAAATGATAAGTATGCTGGTTCGCGCCTCGACCGAGACATACCTAATTGGTATAATGGCGGCGCCCTCTGGCTGCGGCTGCATCGACCCGCTACAACGGGTCAGGTGTATCGACATTTCGTTCTGTGTACATTGTTACAAAGAATGACAATACAAAGGAAATTATTATTATTATTATTATTATTATTATTATTATTAATATGGACTCTATGGCGCCAATCATAAATGTTTAATTTCTATTACTTGATTTGAAGTTTGGGCTTCAAACCCGAGCATCTTTAATTAGTGCCTCTGTCCAATGTGTTCGCTTTAATGCATTCACAACTCTTTTCTTTTTCTTTGATGAGTGTCTGCTTGAATCCCATGAAACTTCAATTTACGATCAATTTTTTTTTCCCGATTCTGGCAAACAAACGCACAGCATGACGAAGACTAGCAGTTCTTTTCCTCTGTATTCTAACCAGTGCAAGTACTCTTCTGCTTCCCAACTAAGCCCCGCCCACTGGATACGTCAAAATGTTGACAAACAAATGGTCTACACGGTAATTTTTTCTCAATGGATGGTTTGTTTTCCATAAATGAGGATTACCTTTTTATGATACTTTTTTTTTTTTTTTTCAAAAAGAGCAGTATGTAACATATTACTGGGCTGAGTGTCTTAATCTGCAGTGTGATGCACACAATTCTCTTGCCTCATGACAGTGGGCAATAGTGAGACCAAGAACTCTGATTAGGCGCACATCTCAGTCTCAAACAATACAATTTGTGATAGTACTAACAGGCTTTTAGCAAGTCAAGCACTCCAGTTATTTTTTACTCTTTGCATGGACTTTTTTCCATAATTGATGATCAATTGATGCTTTTTTTCCAAAAGAAACAGCTCAAATATCTCATTTCTATGTTAAGTACGACAGTAATACATTTTTTTCTATGCTTCCGTTAATATACTGCTTTTTGGCTCTGCCAATCAGATGGCGAATGAGATGTAAGTTAATTTATTTGTAATTTCGACTTTCCCTGAGCAGACAAACTTCACCTGCACATCACTGATTTAGAGGTAGTAAAATTAACTGAAATTACAACTATATTGTGCACCAATTATATTATTTTCTTTTAAAATTAAACCATGAAAAGAATCATACTGTATTCAATCATATATCTTTCATAGAAAAAAAATTCACAGCTAAATTTTGTTTTCTGCCCCTCCTGCTTCACTTTGAAAGAACGTTCAATTTGCTTGTCCGTAGACTTGCAGTCACTTTCAAGATCCAATGGATGGTGCTGCTATAAATAACAACTTTTGACTATTCTGCCGTTTGTTGATTCATTGTGAGGAGCCTCTGAAGACCTCACAGGAAGCTTAAGGCAGGTGAGACATCTAAATCCAATCGCTACCCCCAATGTCAACATTATGCCAGCTTAGTGCATTTTGGAGTTGATGCTAGAGTTGCGAATCATCCGTGAGGCCGCCTGGCGCAAAGTGGGTGCAACGATGAAACCTGCTAAATTTAAACTGCACTTGGATCCTGCAGTTCGCCTTTAGGAGCTACTCAAAGTGTTAATGGCGCGTTTTCAAACGGCGTTGGAAAAAGGAATAAACAAGCTCAAATGACTCGAACGGCACTCAGACATCTGCCAAGGCCAAAAGGGGGTGAAAATTGGACACTTTCATGTTCGCACCTCAACCTTATACACTGCTATGCTTTTTTTTATGTTTTTGCAGCTCTAAACAATATGTACTCAGCTTTGTTTTGTCACATCAACTTCAAAATAATTCCTTCATGATTCGGTTTATATCGTTTGTCATTAATATTTATTAAAAGGCTCGGGAATTACACGCTCACTCTGGCACATACGCCCTGAATTTGTATTTTTTTAAAAATCACTCATTAAAACTATAAATACTATATCTCTTTTACTTGATTACTTTCCCTGATTACAGACGCCCCCCTACTTACGACCATTCGAATTACGATAAACGGTAGATACAAGCATTTTTTTGGGGGATGTCGAAAAGAATCCGGACATTGCTTTTAGTTAGATTTTGTGTTGTGTGCACCTTTTTCCGAGTAGAGGACAGTGCTGTATTGGTTCTTTCTGCCGCGTGGCGCTGTAAAAGGTCACCCAGCATCCATCCCGAAGAAGAAATACGGCTTCTACATCCTACTGATATAATTTCTTCCTTGTTATGCAAACTTATCACAAAAGACAGCAGAAAAGGGTCTCAATTATTATATACTGAGTAATATTCATAGAATCAAGGTGTCCAAAAACGCTAATAACCCTTTAAGGGTGGATGCAAAATGTTGGCGATCTATGAGGAAGTTGTCAGCCCCGTACCAACTTCACATAGTTTTTTTTTCAGATTTGTCAACTCTGACGGACTCTTACTGACAATTTAAAGCAGGGTATGTACACTTAATTGTTTTCCATTCGAACAGACATTAATGAGTTTTAGATGTCACCTTCCTCTTGTTTCTTAGTGCATCTAATGGTACAAAAGAAGCAACATTTTCTTTAGTCAGTCATTGCAGATAAGTCATAACCTATGGCAGAATGAACCCATTCCGGATTTTTGTAAGGCGTGTCCCTACCAAATTAAAATGGTAGGGAGATGCTACATGTCATGTTGTGAGGCTGATAGGGTGCTGTGTTCTAACCAGCCCAACAGCAGCGTAAACTTCAATTTAATGAAAATAAAACACTTACCGTCGAAAAAATAACTTTCTTCCGGTTCCCATCAATCATCTTCATGTTGAGTTGAACATGAGGGTAACAGCACGCCTTTATCCACTTCAAACACTTTTTCGAATCATTTTTTGGCTGAGGAAGAGGGACGATCCTCACCCCTACCGATCGTCCCAGATACCTCTGATCAATATTACAAGTGCCCCAGACACATTCGAACCCTTTTCGATAAGACACACTTACAAATGTTTCAGGTTACAACGCTACTCCCAGAATGAAATAAATTCGAAAGTAAAGATACCACTGTACAAGCGTGTGGATCACATGTGATACAAAGATGGACGACCTAAATCGGCTGTTATCATCCTCACATTCTGATTGTCTGAGAGCAAGCGCTGTCGGACCTATTAAATGAATTGTGTGCGGGCAATTAATTTTATGACATTTCAAAAAGATTGCATACAAATTGAGAGAGTAATTTTTAAAATAAGGAAAAGTCATAGAATGGAATGTATTGTCATTGTAACAAGTGAAATGCACAACGAAAAGTCGTGGGGCGGCTGGAGCCCATCCCAGCTATCTTCGGGCAGTGGGCAGGGGGACACCCTGAACTGGTTGCCAGCCAATCACAGTTAGGTTGAGTTAGGGGGAATAGTAAAAAATAAAAATAAATAAAGTAATATTAAAAATAAAATAAACTAATAAAAAATTGAATCGTCCCTTGTCGTTATTTGCACATTCCCAGGTAAGCATTTTGCAGCAACAAGGGTTAAAATAATAGACTTCTGGTTTAATGAATCAATATCATATGATGGACGGGAAAGTTGCTTCAATATTGAGTATTCCTTACTACACTGAAAAATCTTTGTACTGTTAAGTATGACAGTGCTTACAGTGCATCCGAAAAGTATTCACAGCGCTTCACTTTTTCCACATTTTGTTATGTTACAGCCTCATTCCAAATTGTATTAATTCAATCTCTTATCTCAAAATTCTACACAAAATACTCCATTATGACAATGTGAAAAAGTTTTTTTTTTTTTTTACTAAAATAGAAAACTAAGAAATCACATTTACATAAGTATTCACAGCCTTTGCCATGAAGCTCAAAATTGAGCTAAGGTGCATCTTTTTTCCACTGATCATCCTTGAGATCTTTCTACAGCTTAATTGGAGTCCACCTGCAGTAAATTCAGTTGATTGGACATGATTTGGAAAGGCACACACCTGTCTATATAAGGTCCCACAGTTGAGTGTGCATGTCAGAGGACAAACACCAAGCATGAAGTCAAAAGAACTGTCTGTAGACCTGCGAGACAGGATTGTCTTGAGGCACAAATCTGGGGAAGGATACAGAAAAATTTCTGCTGCTTTGAAGGTCCCAATGAGCACAGTGGCCTCCATTATTCGTAAATGGAAGACATTTGGAACCACCAGGACTCTTCCTAGAGCTGGCTGGCCTTCTAAACTGAGCGATCGGGGAAGAAGGGCCTTAGTCAGGGAGGTGACCAAGAACCCAATGGTCACTCTGTCAGAGCTCCAGCGTTCCTCTGTGGGGAGAGGAGAGCCTTCCAGAAGGACAACCATCCCTGCAGCAATCCACCAATCAGGCCTGTATGGCAGAGTGGCCAGACGAAAGCCACTCCTTAGTAAAAGGAACATGGAAGCCCGTCTGGAATTTGCCAAAAAAGCACCTGAATGACTCTGACCATGAGAAACAAAATTCTCTGGTCTGATGAGACAAAGATTAAACACTTTAGTGTGAATGCCAGGCGCCATGTTTGGAGGAAACAGGGCACCGCTCATCACCAGGCCAATACCATCCCTACAGTGAAGCATGGTGGTGGCAGCATCATGCTGTGGGGATGTTTTTCAGCAGCAGGAACTGGCAGACTAGTCAGGATAGAAGGAAAAATGAATGCAGCAATATATAGAGATATCCTGGATGAAAACCTGCTCCAGAGCGCTCTCGACCTCAGGCTGGGGCGAAGGTTCATTTTTCAGCAGGACAACGACCCGAAGCACACAGCCAAGATCTCAAAAGATTGGCTTCAGAACCACTCCGTGAATGTCCTGGAGTGGCCCAGCCAGAGTCCAGACTTGAATCCGATCGAACATCTCTGGAGAGATCTGAAAATGGCTGTGCACAAACGTCTCCCCCCCAACCTGATTGAGCTTGAGACTTATTGTAAAGAAGAATGGGCAAAACTGCCTAAAGATAGGTGTGCTAAACTTGTGGGATCATATTCAAAAAGACTTGAGGCTGTATTTGCTGCCAAAGGTGGATCAACAAAGTATTAATCAAAGGCTGTGAATACTTATGTAAATGTAATTTCTTAGTTTTCTATTTTTAATAAATTCAAAAAAAGTCAAAAAAAACTTTTTCACATTGTCATAATGGAGTATTTTGTGTAGAATTTGGAGATAAGAGATTAAATTAATACAATTTGGAATGAGGCTGTAACATAACAAAATGTGGAAAAAGTGAAGCGCTGTGAATACTTTCCGGATGCACTGTATATTTGAAAAATGAAATTGACAAGAATAAAAAATGAACAGTCAGACCGGCCATGTTCAGTTTTGTGCTGGATAATAAACCTATTAGATCAAGGGGTGTCTAACTCATTTTACCTTAGGGGCCAAACTTGAAATTATGTCATAAAAAATATGCCTTAGCTGTATAGCTGGGTTCTTTTGCAGGCTCACAATTAAATTGTGATTCAAAGGTGTAAGATTAAATTATATGTGTATGTATGTATGTATGTATATATATATATATATATATATATATATATTTCTATTGAGGTGTTTTGTTTCATCAATACTTTTTTCCTTCACTCAGAAGTATTTAATAATTTATCAACTGTGCACTATATTTAAGGGACAGTGTGTGTTAATTTATTGCCAGTTAGTGGTTTAAAGAAAAAAGTATTTATCATTCATTCAAAAAAGTTATTGATTGAGTGCTTGATTAGAAATTCTGCATTTATTTGACCTATTGTTACCCTTACGTAGAGGGATTTGACATTTTTACTGGCCATCTTGCTGCTACAGGAAGTAAAAAAACCTGGACCGTTTTTCCTTTCTTTTTTCCTTTATTCGTAGCTTTTTTTCTTCTTTTACCCTGCTTTCATTTTTTTGTTTGCTCTTTTTTCTCTCTTCATTTTCTTCTTGGTTTTTACCATTTATTCTTTTTCTTGCCCTTTTTTGCCTTTTACTTTGTTTTCCATTGTCTTTCTCTTTTTCCATTCTGTTTTGTCTTTCTTTTCTTTTCCATTTTGCTTCTTTTTTTTCCTTTCTTGCTTTATTTCCTCTTGCGCTTCTCTTAGCATGGTCATATAGGCCGTATCAAACTTTTTGGCGGGCCGCTGTTTGTTTGATACCCCTGTATTAGACCACGGGGATACATAGCAGAAGTTAGATTTGTGCCTGCTTCTTTAGAATATAGGAGTTAGGTTGTGGGTGGTGGGGTGCGTGAGTTTCTAAGGTCTCACGATGCAGGATTTGTATTGGTGTGAGGGCAGATAGCTAATTATAGCAGCCTTAAACCAAAAGTATGTTTACTCGGAGAGGCAGCAGGAGAGCCGGCCGCTAGAACCGTACTGAGCTGAGTTTTATCGAAGCGGCACATGATTCTGTGAGTGGGAGTGACACTGCGTCCAAATGAGTCAATTCCGATGGAAAAAGGGATCAGCGGCGTATCCCAAGCGCTCCTGAGTCTTAGCCTTCGCCATCGATGCTTATCGCACGTCGGGACCTATCTGGGCCACCCTTCGGCTCCAGCCAGCACCTCACAATGGCGTCCATTGTCTTTTTTTTGTCTCCAGTTCGAATAGGCAGCCAGAGAAAACAGAAATGGTTAGCTGAGGGAAATTGAATGCAGAAAAAAGTGGAAAATAGGTGCAAAAATCTATCAATCACGTAAGAAGTAGTGTCATTTTTTGGACTTGCCCATGTGCCTCATTATAGGCCACACACAGTACCAGTGTTACCAAATGCTACAAATCTTCCATAGTTAACTACACCAGTTGAAATGAACCAAACATTATCGGCATTCTACTTGGGCGAGGTTGTCGGGGCCGTGGTTTGTTAAAAAAAATGTTAAGGAGCCACAAGGGCGCGCCAAAGAGCTTCATGCAACTCTCTAGTCGCTTTTACACAAAAGCAGATGTTTATTGAGTTTGTCAGTATTTACTGGGGGTGCCTGGACACAAAACCTAACTAAAGACACTCATGGAGGCCGAAAATAAAATTTGTTATTTTTTACAAAAATCAGTTTAGGCTTTTCGGAGCCTATCAGTCACGTACAAACAGAAACACGCACAAATCGGGATTTATAAAGTAGTTTAGATAAATTAGATGTGTGTACATTAGTAGGTAACAAGTTAAACGTTTAATATAAACATTCTTCAAACTAAGTTAGCATACTTAAAACAATTGTCTGAATAAAGATTAAACAATTTTCTTATTCATGGAAATTTAAATTCCCCATCCTGTCCAATAGTACAGTGTTTTTCACCCTTTTTTGAGCCAGGCCAGGTTTTTTACATAGAAAATATTTCGCGGCACACCACTAACCAAACTTGTTATAAAATGACACTGAACAGTATGTTTAATTACAATATCATTTATAATACCCCCAGTTTTTTTACAGCACAGACACTTGACAATGACATAATATTTGCAGATAATGATTCATAAATGTTTTATAAAATTTCAAAAAGTGACATTGGATAATTTCTCTCGGCACACCTGACAATCTCTCACTGCACACTAGTGTGTCGCGGCACAGTGGTTGAAAATCACTGCAATAGTAGCATTGGAGCCAGCATATAAAACTCTGTGTTGGGTGTGGTAATGAAATAAACAAAATTAGTTTCAGTTACAAGTTTCTTGAATTAAAAAAAGATTGCATTAGCGCCGAGATGAATAACACCCAAAAGTAGCTTGTTACTCTGAAAGTATCTTGCTACAAATTAGAGTATACTGTATATTTACATTGAAGCCAGCCCTCAAAACGGCTTGAAAACATCCACAATAATAGAATTAACAGAAAAAACATGTACACTAACCTGTGGAAGTGATCAACCATTCATATTTCTTGGGGTCTTGCAAAATAACACAATCAAGACACTCCATATCTGTTTTGTCTCTCGGCTTCAAACCACTCGAATATTTCTTTCTCCATTTCCAGGTAATGTCCACGACGTTTTCTTTTTTTTTCAGGCTTGATGTATTGCAAAAAGAGATTTTAAACATAAAATAACCAACATTCAACTTTTTAATTTATGTACTCACGTTAACTCTATTCAATGTATTGTTCCTGTATAAGCCACGCCCCCTCCCCACGCGCTGCTAGTAGAGAATACTGGTGACATAGCCAAATACGTGCATATAAACTGACTCCTTGATTTCAGTATATTATTTTATAGTTGTAAATACTATTGGATGTAAGTTCCTAAAGCAGGCAGAATATCAGTAGAGAGACATTTTGTGACCTCCTACTTTGTGTTTGAGGTGCGAGGGTATCTGCATTCATTTGTATTTTGTAAGTAGATATAAACATGCCCACTTAACTGGTTGTTTTCAGCGTTGTGTTGCTGTGTGGTTGAGGATTGTATGAATTGCATGAAAAAAGCAGCAATAGGCTAAGAACAGAATACATTGTAATTCATGGACTGCTTTTAATGTAGTGGAGTATCTTGCCTTGTTGTAACAACAGTTGAGTAGCAAAATATAATTACCGTCACAGTACGCATTACCGGGAAAGGTAATTGTGTTTTAGGAAACCATTCCTTTGTAATGTGTTACTCCGAACAATACTGTTTTTCCTTGCCCTCATGTTGTTTTTAGATCAGGGATGGTGTAATGATAGTATGTATTCTGTAATAGTCTTTGGTCTGTGTAGCCATTTGAAACTTCTTGTGACTAGGGCTGTACAGATGCTGCCCTACTTACAAACAAGATAGGATCCGGACGATCCTAAGTTGAATTTGTTCGTAAGTTGCATCAGTGCTATATTTTGTATGGAATGTATGTTTAAGGTTTATATGAGTATGTTTAAGGCTTGCATAAGTAACCTGTATTGTTTTGTACTAAAAAAATAAACATTTCAGAAAATAATATACTCTATAAAGATAAATAAAGTTAAGTTAAATCTAAGATGAGCTTCAAGAATTAGGCAACTTCCTCCTCCATGGTAGAACGTGGCCGAAAAAAGCGTTCCGATCATTTTCTCAACCGCATCAAGCTTTCGTATTCCGCCTTTATTTCAAAGGAAACGGCTCGCTTCGTCTTTACACTTAACACCAACCATATTGAATGGATAAACAAGATCTCATCTCATCTCATCTCATTAGCCGTACCGCTTATCCTCATTAGGGTCGCGGGGGGGCTGGAGCCCATCCCAGCCATCTCCGGGCAGTGGGCAGGGGACACCCTGAACTGGTTGCCAGCCAATCGCAGGGCACACAGGGACAGACAACTCAAGATGTTAAACAATAAAAATGTCAAAGTTCTTAGTGAATTTCTTCCTCGGGGTGGATGCTGTGTGACCTCACAGTGCCACACGCTGGTAGCGGTGGAATGAAGCACTACAGTAATGTCCTGTACCCGGAAAAAATGCACACAATATAAAATCGAACTAACAGCAATGTCCATGCATTTTTCGGTATCCTGAAAAAAATGACCCTATCTACCATTTTTCACAACTCGAATGGTTGAAAGTAGGCGACCGTCTGTACAAATAAACATGACTTGACTGATGAAGCTGCACTTGTTTTTTGTTGTTTTTCTACTTGCAATCGGTCACACAGTAACACGAAACGGTCTCGTGAAGAACAGGAGCCCTACACCCCCGTCGGAAGAGGCAGCCCGGCGGGTAATCCGGGGCCAGGCAAGTAAAGTGGCCGTGCGAGAGGACAGATTGTCAGTTGATCATGGCCAGCCGAGCGCCTTATCCCTTATCGGATCGGCCGTGGAGGAGGCTTAGGAATTATCTGAGGCCTCGCTTAATGTGAAGACGGATGAGCGCCGGCGAGTGGCGCGGCCCCGTCACACACACCAAAGGAAGCCGCTAGCGTGCTGCTACCATAACATAAAACGACACAAAGCAACATAACGTCACACTTAACCTTGTGTTGACACCACTTGACATGCCACGTCCACTTTTCTACTATTTTTCCGTCCAATCGCCTTGTGTAAAACAACTAAACAAAAAACATTCATCTTGTTTTTACTTTTTTACACCTGATTATAAGGCGCACCCTTAAAATATTGATCTGTGAGCTATTTATTTTATATTTAAGGCCATGTTTAAAAATGTTATCTAATACAGCTATTAGATACCTGTTGAAAAATGTAATCAGGAACATAATCTGAATATTCAAATACTAAGGTAATGCAACATGAATACTATCAATTAGTTTTGGATTTCTCCAATAGGAAATAATGTAGAACTCGGCTCTTCCGGATTCAGTTTATCCCAAATTCCGGATGAAAAGTTCTAATGTATTTTTTTACGAAAAATCTATGCATATTCCAGATTTTATAATCCTGATCTTCGGCTATTCCGGATCAAAATCCTCATCATTTCGATCCATTCCTATGCATTTGGCCATGTCTATTCCGGAGTCCTATTCCATGTCCACATGCCGTCTTTGACGTCTTCTTTCGGGAGGCTTAAGGACGCGACCTTCTGATGTCGGATTGTATGCCATCCTTTTGTCCATCGACAAACAAATTTCTCTGTTCGTCTTTGTGGGGCATCTTTCCTGGTTATCACTGACTGTTTCTATCTCATTGTGTTCGATTCAAGTTGTGATCTATTCGTGCAAAACGACGCGGACGGAGACTACGTTGAGTGTCACATCTTGTCGCGTCAGTGGAGGAGAGGAGCCGAGAGGACCGGACATAAGAAGAAAAATTAAAGATCATACAATACTGTAACAATCACACTGGCACGAAGAAGAAAGATAATGCGGCTCAAACATTGTCGGGTATTCTGCAAAACGCGGTATTTAGGTTTTATTAATATTCTGTTGTGGGTTTGCATAATTCACCCACAGAACACTGTTGTTGGATAGAGAGTTCCAGTGGGACAGGTTAGGAAGTTGCGCCGTCCTTTCTTCCGGTTAGAGAGATAGCAAGGTGCTATTGTTGTTGTGCCCTGTTTTGAAGAGCTATGTCAATTAAGCTCCCGTTTGCTCCGACGTTTATTATTCCACATCGGACTCCTGTTCTTACGCGCTATGATTCTCATTTTATCTGTGTGAATATAAACACGTGAATTCATGTTCAATCAAAACCAGATGAGTTATAATCATTTGAGGTTCTCACACCCCCTGTATGAGAATGCCGGACATTGGCTAGTCCGGATACTCGCATAATCTTGATAATTTCCCCGGTCCATTTGAATCCGGATTAAGCGAGTTCTACTGTATGCTAATAAAAGACTATATACACTTAATATAAACACAATAACAAAAGATAAATAAACAATTTAACCTTGAGGAAACTAGAGGAATACAGGAGCACAAAAATGTGTACACATTTTCACCACGTAGTATAGCAAAAAGAAAACTTTCTCTTTCACGTGGTTGTTACGATATGTTTTGTTTTAGTTCATATTGAGAGCACAGTAGGAACCCAATATTATTTTAAACACATGAACGGTTCACTTTCTAGATTTCCCCCAAACTCTGGGACTTCTCGTTATCCCTCCCTGTCTCTCCAGTGTCAGCGATTGACATTGTGATAAACACAATTCGTCCATCAGCTCATTATGTATATGTAAATTTGAGACTCGTGTGACGAGTGCATAAAGTGAATAAACGGATGCTTGCAAGGATGCTGTAAAAGAGGGCACACACCCCTAGGCATTTAATTGCATTAATCATTTAATTTCATGTTATCTAATTTCTACTGTATATACAAACTTGTTAGTTAATTTTGTCTCGTCTCTGGTTAGTTACACTTTAATTACACAGCTCTTTTCTGTTCGTTTTGGGAAGTTTTTGGTCATTTCGTCATGTTTTTTAGTCAGGCACCTGGGGCAAGTGTGGCGGTCCTAAGAGTGAGGGCGCCGGTGCAGGTGTGTGGATTGAATTAGACTGCAGAGAGAGAAAGGAGTCAACGGACCTGGTAAATGTAAAATAAGCTAATGAGAATGAATAAAAATAAAGAGTCAAAACCAACTGTCTTTAATATTGTCCCCTGAACTGCGCAACATAAATATGCTTTTAAATAAAACTGTAATCCTGCAAAGTAATCCTTATTTTTTTTTTTTACAAATTATACTTGTAATTTGATTACGTCTTTTTTCCTGTAAGTGTAAAGGAATACAAATATTTTTTTAATTTGTATTTGGTATATGTAAAAAGGCGCACCTGACTATAAGGCACATACAATAATATTAAAATTACAACATAAAAAAAAACATAAAAGAAAAAACAGAGAACATAAATATTAGGAAATACGATATCACATCTACGTAGAAGCATTTAATTGTAATGTTATGCATTTTTAAAATTTATTTACTGTATTTACAGTCTATAAGTTACACCGGATTATGAGGCGCACTTTCTTATCTGGGGCTAAATTTTGTTTTTGAGGTGCACTTTATAGTCCGGAAAATACAGTATATTGATTTAAAAAAACAAAATACAAGCAAAAATACATGAATTCTTATATAATCACACATTTTCTTTAAATATTTGTAGATAAAATGATTCATTTTACATAACATGAGCGTCACTTATTGGGAGGTGACACAATCGTCTGCAATTTTGCTGCTACGGGTGCCCAAAAACCTCAAAAAGGCTGTGAAAAAAAATGTGAAGGAAAAAACACACTCTGTAGTTTGTATTCTATCGTGTGCTTTTCAGCACTTGTTTACATTTGCCCCACACAATTCAGCAAAATCTAGTGGTCAAATAATACACACTGTCCCTTTAAAATCTGATTTCCCGCCCATTATAGGGAAATTTTGTATTGTTTAGCGCCTTAATTCAATTTTTCTAAATTTTAATCATAAGCAAAATACATGAGCTATTATATAAATGTGCATTTTTTAAAATACTCATATGTCGATTTATTATGATTTATTTTTCATAGCCTAAGTCTCAACTAAAGGGAGCTTACATTATTGTCCGCAATCTTGCTGCTACGGGTACACACAAAAGAAATGAGCAAAAAAATGGGCAAAAAATAAGATGCTACCTTTTGGTAACTTTGAGTTTCCGTAGTCTCCCTTGTCCTTTTAGCACTGGTTTTTGGTTGCACTACACAATACACCGACATCGAGTGTGCAAACATTACACAGTGTCTCTTTAACATCACATACCAAAAGATTATTTTCTCAACTCATTAAATTTGTTTGTAACTTCTTTTAACTATTTTTCAGAAACATTTTATTAGAATTTAATTTCTTAGTTTCATCAACAGACAATCAAAAAGCACTCACAATCAGCACAGCCATTAATTACATTTTGTAATTCAATTTAGTTAGTTTCATGTTTTTCAGTCATTTATTACCTTAATTACTTCATGCTAATATTTCATAAGGACTTTTTTTAAACCAATTTTCGACTGATGACCATCTCTCGGCATGTTTTAATAAAATGTGATCTAATTTAATAAACATTTTAGTTTTAATTAAAAAAATAAGGAATGGCTATCGCAGGGGTGGGGAACAAGTTTGACACAAAGAGCCGAAATTTTTAACTGTTAGAGTCAAAGAGCCACACCACGCACTGACCTGCCATGACAGACAGACACACACAAACACACACAATTAAAAACATTATTTCCCATAACACACTCCCCTCCTTTTAATACAAATATTGTTCTTGTGTTGATTTCAAGGAAAGTGTTCACCTTCAATTCACTAAAACAACTAAAGATGAAACAAGGCAAAGAGCCACAGTATATAGAAAATATGATGAGGCAAAGAGCCGCATTCTTATTGGCCAAGAGCCGCATGCCACCCCTGGGCTATCGTAACATTTCGGATATCAGTAACTGAGTCATGACCATGAAAATTGCAAATATCTTGTCAATGACTTAATTTTTATTTCATATTTAATGAGGATTTTCAACCTTTGCATTCATTTGGATGTCAATGAATTTGAAATACATGTATAAATAAGAACACCGTGGAAAACCAACCTAGGATTTGTGTTGTTGTGGGTGTGTCCTAGGCCGTATTTGAGCGGTGTCTACTTCAGGTGGCTTAGCCGGCGAGTTATTTCCGGCGCTAGTCCTCTAAAGTGTCGGCGGATCCCCTTCGCTTAGTGGCTAATTCTCTGTACTGAGACGACGTCTGGGTTACCGGGTTACCTCTGGCACATTGGCACAAGACAACAAGGGGGGATGCCGGTGATTGGATACGGCCAGTGAGATAGGGATTAGCCGAGGGCCGAGATGGAAGTCCTGCCTAGATCCCGGGGTGAGCGGAGGGTCAACGGGCCGTGAACCCGCCAGGGCTTCAGATCACAGACTTTGCCGTTGTTGGTCAAAGAGTCCATTCATGGTCAGATACTCTGACTTATGAGTATCCCCTCGGGCATTTTTCATGAGTGAACAGTCAAAAATATTAATTTCTGTATTGTAAAACAGAAAACTGTTTCAAACTGGCATGGATTTGTTACAGTTTTGGGTCACAGGGTGTCAGAAAATATGGTGAACATGTAATAAAGACTGTAAAAGTGGGTTGCGTGGTTTGTGGTCTCCTTAAAAATGTCAAAGTAGAATATTTTCTCTATTAATTATGTGCTAACGATGCCCAACTGAGTGCAAAGAGCCTTTATGAAAAAAATCTACTAAGTTCGCCTGCTTTTATCTTACTTTTATCAGAGTTGTTCGGGACTCATGACATATTAGGAATCAGAAAAGTGGGAGGAGAGGTGGAGAGTGATTTCATGCTCGTCCTCGCAGTTTTCTGTCAGTGTAGCTTGAATATGGTGAAAGTAAGAAAAGTACAGTTTTGAATACAGTCCAATAACCAAAAATGAAGAAAAAGAAGAGTTTATTCAAGGGGGTCTAAGAAATGCATGTACTTGCATGCGACACAACGATGACTTAAGTGAGGAGAAGGCCTCGGCCTCTAGAAAATTTCATAATTCCAGGCAGCCCCTTGAAAGAGAAAAAAAGGATAACAGGATAAATAGGCTGGAATATTTACAATGCAGTGTTAGACTTTGTTGGCCTGGTGAAGGAGGCTCGCCACCATGTCCAAGACACACCACAGGATATGATGCCCTATGACCTTACTGGTTGACGGAATCCACCATCCCACCCACCAAACAGTGCTTAGACACTGGCTTAAGTGGGCAGGGGAGACACTGAACTGGTTGCCAGCCAGTCACAGGGCACAGAGAGAGAGAGAGAGAGAGACACAAGAGCCTGTTAGTCCTAATTGCAAGGGATCAGTAGCACTTATTAGAGGGCAACGCGTCAAAGACGCGATGGACGCAGCAAGAAGAGTCCTTTATAATGTTGGTGGCAATGCTGGCAATGTCCTCCAGACTGGGCAGCATTGTTTTTTTGTTTTATACTCATAATCTGGTCTTCTGGTGAAGAGTACAAACGTGTTTGTATTGTGCTTAAAGTCGAGCATGGTGTTGGGAATGCCATGGTTTGGGGCTGCATGAGTGCAACTGGAATTGGGGAGTTGCATTATTAGATCAGTAGCACTTATTAGAGGGCAACGCGTCAAAGACGCGATGGACGCAGCAAGAAGAGTCCTTTATAATGTTGGTGGCAATGCTGGCAATGTCCTCCAGACTGGGCAGCATTGTTTTTTTGTTTTATACTCATAATCTGGTCTTCTGGTGAAGAGTACAAACATGTTTGTATTGTGCTTAAAGTCGAGCATGGTGTTGGGAATGCCATGGTTTGGGGCTGCATGAGTGCAACTGGAATTGGGGAGTTGCATTTTATTAGGGGAAACACAAACTCAAGGATGTAAAGAGATAGACTGGATCAGAGAATGATCCTCTCCCTCCAGAAAATGGGTAACAGGGCAATGTTCCAAGCTGACAATGACCCCAAAAAACTTCTAAAATGACCACGTCTTTTCCAAAGGGGCCACAATTTGTGAGGCTCTGTTGAAATCCATGGACAGGATGATTAAAGTGATACTACATTATATTATATTGTATTATAGTGGCCACACAACACATTGAACTTCTGGAACTTTGACTTAAAGGTTTACTCACTTTTGTTACCAGGGGTTTAGCTACTAGTGTCATAATTGCAGATTCAAGGCACCTGTGACTGCCTAATTGGCGCCAACAGCCCTGAAAGCAGAAAGCTTTAAGAGAACCCTGTCAGATCGTTGCGAACCGATGCTCCCAGCTCGGCAAGCTCTCCCTTTCAGACATTTTTCCTGCCCTGTTTTTCTCTGCCTGACACCCGTTGCCAATCTGTTTCCGAACCTGATTCTGCCCTGTTCTGCCATCCCGACATCTGACCTGTTTTGCCCCGCTACCTGCCTGACACCTGTTGCTGACCTTGTTTCCGAACTCGATACCGCCCTTGCTCTCCCGTCCCGGCTAACGAATAGTATTCCTGCAAATTTACGACCATCCTTGCTCGACTCGGAAGTGCCACTTCCGCGTCTCCAACCACATGCTACCCTTGTCCGTCAACTATCGGATCATGGAAGCAAGCCCTACTATCCCTCTTTATTAATAAAACTGAGTAAACAAGCGCTATTGGGTCCTGTGTGTTTCTGGTCCGTGACATCTAGGCTATATTTTGAGTTTTTTTGAGGAGAAAAATGATTTTACACTGCTATATGAGCTTTACACAGACTACCTTTCATTGTGTCAAAGCGATGTTTCTTCAGTGTTTTGTCAATTCAACATTATGATGAAATCTGAGGAGTGTACTTACTTTTGTGGCATACTGTATAGTCATGATTTTATTGTTTGAGCTCTTCATTAGTAACCAGGGTTGGGCAGGGTTACTTTAACTGGATTACTTTTGGATTACTCCAATACCAAATATGCTAATAAAAGACAAAATAAACTAAATATGAATAAAATTATGGCTCACAACACGTGGTTAAGCTTTCTCCCCTGGCTTTGATCTCTTTGATCTCCGGCAAAACTAACATAAAATGCGACAGAAACAAGATGAAAATAAATCCAAACAGCTTGCCAACATCATGTATTCCGTTACCCCCCAAGCCTCCACAAAATTTAGTAATTGTATTCATATTTAGTTTCTTTTGTCTTTTATTAGCATATTTGGTATTGGAGTAATCCAAAAGTAATTGAAAGTAGTCCAGTTAAAGTAACCCTACCCAACCCTGTTAGTAACCTAGTTATTATTTAGTTCAATTGTATCTTCTTCACTTGTTTAGTCACAATTAATGCACATATTAATTCTTCTTCTATGTTAGTGTAATTGTTTACTTCTTGATATAATAACCATCAAAGGAGAATGTGTAGAATTTGTCCAGACCTACAAATACCTGGGTGTGCAGCTGGACAACAAACTGGACTGGACTGCCAACACAGAAGCTCTATGTAGGAAAGGGCAAAGCCGACTTTACTTCCTCAGAAGGCTGGCCTCCTTCAAAATCTGCAAAAAGCTCCTGAAAATATTCTATGAGACAGTTGTGGCAAGCGCCCTCTTCTATGCGACAGCGTGTTGGGGAGGCAGCGTCAAGAAGAAGGATGCCTCTCGTCTCAATAAACTGGCTAGGAAAACGAGCTCTGTTGTGGGCAAAGAGCTGGACAGCCTAACAACAGTAGCTGAGAGACGGGCACTGGAAAAGCTGCGGTCAATCATGGACAATCCATCGCATCCACTACACAGCATTATCTCCAGACAGAAGAGCAGTTTCAGCGACAGACTGCTGTCACTGTCTTGTACTACGGACAGACTGAAGAGATCTTTTCTTCCTCATGCCATAAGGCTCTTTAACTCTACCCGGTAGAGTAAAAGCCCACAGTAAACCACACCACCTACATTGCATATTACCAAATCTTTTTGCAATATGTATTCTGTGTAGCACTATTTATTCTATATAACACGCTACAGTGGGCATTTGCACGTCACACTGGGTATTTGTATATTGTATTCTTTTTGCTTTATTATTGTATTGTTCTCAGCTCAGGGATGCTGCTGGAAATGTGAATTTCCCTTTGGGGATGAATAAAGTATCTATCTATCTATCTATCTATCTATCTATCTATCTATCTATCTATCTATCTATCTATCTATCTATCTATCTATCTATCTATCTATCTATCTATCTATCTATCTATCTATCTATCTATCTATCTATCTATCTATCTATCTATCTATCTATCTATCTATCTATCTATCTATATTCACTTGACTTCTTTATGTATCCAATCATTGTTATTCAGTCCCTACATTCTTGAGTTTTATCAATACTTGCCAGTCTATAAAGAGGGCTGGTGTAAAGTGTGGATTTTTTTCACTACTTCTAAAGTTGGGTTTTTGTCATAGCGACCCTCTTGGTATCAAAGTGATCGTCAGCCATTTCACCTGTGCATTTGTGAAACCATACTGCCCTGTTCTGTACTCACATGCCCTTGAATATTCTGGTTAATCGTTTGATAAAAAAAACCTCAACCGAAATGCTCAACTCCAGCGTTTGTTTTATCCAATGTCAGACGAACACAGTGAGGAAGGAAAGCCGTTTCCTTTTCACAAGTTAACAAATTGAACTCACCGTGACTCTTTGTTGCCACTATTGTTCCTTCTGTTAATTCAAACTTTTTACTTTCCTTTTTTTCTTCCTTTTCATACCCTGCATGCAACCTCATTAATCCGCAAATGCTTTTCACTGCCACCGCTGACTTACTCCATTGAACAGACACACAAACATCCGCTGGCACGAGCACACTTTCCTCATCTGGTAATTGAAGGTGAGAAATAATTTCATTATCCGCAGCAAAGAGTAATCTGCTCTCGACTCCTGATCCTTTCATTTCCTGCGGAGCGGTGCTACCTGGGAGGTGGGCGCGTGCGCGCACACACCATCTCACGTGCACGTTTCCCTTCACACCCCGAGCTATTAATGTTATTGGAGTGTGGGATTAAGCATCCGATTGACATATGCTTTACAAAGCTTTGCGACTTAACGGCGCTTTGTGGCACGCACACTTTGGTATAGAAGCAAAATTCGCGCTTAGCGTTTTGGCGAGATCACACAATGTTTTTTAGCCACCTCTGCGTGGAGCATCGGATATTCACCGGGTGTCATGGTGAGGCACCGCGATTGGGAGGAAAGGGGCGGGGCGGAGCCATCAATGCTGGGTTCAGAGGTCAACGTCACTTTGTAGACTGCCGGTTGGCAAACCCGACAAAAGCTTACATGGAAAAGATGAACCGGTGTCAAGTGGTTCCATGCAGGTCGAGCTGATTTACAAATTATACAGAGAAACACTGACCTTGATTGTTTGATGCCTCTTTCTGTCCCAAAGGCAATATTTCAACTTTTTGCTCTCTGGAGGATTATTTTTATGTAGATCCTGTTTTGAAAATGATTGCATTTTCTGTATCATACACATGCAACTATGCACATATTTATTATGTATTATTAAAAACATTTTTTATTGTTATATACTTCACAAATGTTTACCTTTTTAATCTAATTTACCTGCAGTAAAAGGTGAAGCCTTCCAATTTTGTAATTTGTGTATAATGGCAAAAAAGGTCATTCATTTATTCATTTGTTTATTAATTCATTCACTTATTTATCCCTACTAGATGTTTCCATTTTTTTGCTCTGAGGGTCTCATAAAAAAACATGAAGTTGTCTCTACAATATTAAAAAATACAGTAATCCCTCGGTTATCGCGGTTAATGGGGACCAAAACCACCCGCGAAAAGTGAAAATCCGCGAAGTAGTGACGCCCCTTCAAAAATGCTTTCCAAAAAAAAAAATAAAAAAAAATATATATATATATATATATATATATATATATATATATATATATATTTTTACATTTCATTATTATTATTATTTATTTTTTTAATGGGGACCAAAACCACCTGTGAAAATCCGCGAAGTAGCGACGCCCCTTCAAAAATGCTTAAAAAATAATAATAATTTTTAAAAATTTTGTATTATTATTTTACGGTCATTAACCAGGGGACGCGCAAAACATTTTGAAAGAAAACCAAAATAACTTTCTATATTGCAAAAATAATCATTTTCTGCAATATACTACAAAACTAAATATCAAATGTAGTTCCTGAAAACGGAAACATCATAAACAGTGGGACCTCGCTACTTCGCGCTTCGACGTTCGCGGATTCAGAGCTTCGCGGGCCTAAAAAAAATAATAATAAAATAAAATAATTTATTTTATTTATTTATTATTTTTATTTTTTTCAAAGCATTTTTGAAGGGGCATAACTACTTCATGCTTCCATGTTCGCGGGTTCAGAGCTTCGCAGGTCTAAAAAATAATAATAATTAAAAAAAAAATAATAATAATAATAATACATTTATTTATTTTCTTTTTTTTAAGCATTTTTGAAGGGGCGTCGCTACTTCGCAGATTTTCACTTTTCGCGGGTGGTTTTGGTCCCCATTAACCGGGTCTAAAAAAAATAATAATAAAATTATTATTTTTTTTTTTTTTTAAGGTGCACCGCTACTTCGCGGATTTTCACTTATCGCGGGTGGTTTTGGTCCCCATTAACGTCGATAAGCGAGGTCCCACTGTAGTATTTTGCTTTCATGTTGAAAAGAAAAAGCACTATGGAAATACTACTACAGTAATATTATAAGACAAAAATACTACTACAGAAATATCACAACAGTAATATTACAAAGATAGTACAAAAGAGTACTGTGGAAATACTACAATTAATATTGCAGAAATACTACAAAATACGACTATGGAAGTATTTTTAAAAAATACTCCAGAAATACTACATAATGATAAAATGGAAATACTTGAAATACTATACTTCTACAGAAATACTACAAAATACCACTAAAGTAATACTTTAATACAAAAATACTAATACAGAAACACTGAAAATACGACTTCAGAAGTATTACAACAGAAATACTATAATAATACAAACACTACATTAATACTACAGAAATACTAGGCTATTTTAAAAATACTACTATGGAAATACTTCAAAAATAGAACTACAATTAAACTACAGAAATAAAAAGAAACCTGACTGCACAAACACTACAAAATTGAGCAGTGCATTTTGTGTTTAAAAAAGCACCTGATCTATTACTTTGCATTTATTGTCAATGTTTTAAAAAATTTGACAAAACTCCTCAATTGAAAAAAAAATATATAAAAGAATATAACATGGGGTGGTAATGCACCAAAGTAACGGTGTCAAACGCTGTTAAACTTGAACTAAAGGATGAAAAATTATACAGTGCAGAAAATAAGTATTTGAACACCCTGCTACGTTGCAATTTCCCTCACTTAGAAATCATGGAGGGGTCTGAAATTTTCATTGTAGGTGCATGTCCACTGTGAGAGAGCTAAGCTAAAAAGAAAAATCCAGAAATCACAACGCATGATTTTTTAACTATTTATTTGTGTGATATAGCTGCAAATAAGTATTTAAAAACCTAGGAAAATGGATGTTAATATATGATATAGCAGCCTTTGTTTGATATTACAGAGGTCAAACGTTTCCTGTAGTCTTTCACCAGGTTTGCACACACTGCAGGAGGGCTCTTGACCCACTCCTCCACATAGATCTTTTCTAGATCAGTCACATTTCTGGGTTTTCGCTGAGAAATACGGAGTTTGAGCTCCCTCCAAAGATTATTGATTGGGTTCAGGTCTGGACACTGGCTGGGCCATGCTTGAACCTTGATATGCGTCTTACGGCGCCACTCTTTGTTTTTCCTGGCTGTGTGCTTTGGGTCGTTGTCGTGTTGAAAGACCCAACCACGACTCGTATTCAATGCTCCGACTGAGGGAAGGAGTTTGTTCCCCAAAATCTAGCAATACACGGCCCCCAGTCATCCTCTCTTTAATGCAGTGCACTCGCTCTGTCCCATGTGCAGAAAAACACCCCCAAAGCATTATGCTACCACCCCCATGGTTAACTGTAGGGATGATGTTCTTCGGATTGTACTCTTCATTTTTCTTCCAAATACGCTTTGTAGAATTATGACCAAAACGTTCTATTTTGGTCTCATCTGAGCACAAAAGTTTCTCCAATGACTTCTCCGTATATATACATATATATATATATATATCAAATTGAAACAGTGGAACCTTTGGTTCCGTGCATGATTTCATGACGTCTTAGTGTATAACCTACAGTAACCTTGGAAACGGTGGTTCCAGCTCTTTTCATGTCATTGACCAACTCTTGTTGTGTAGTTCCATGCTGATTCCTCACTTTTCTTAGAATCTGGTGATGTCTTACATGGGGCTCCACTCCGATTGAGATTGACCGTCATGTTTAACTTCTTCCATTATCTAATGATTGCTCCAACAGTGGACCTTTTTTCACCAAGCTGTTTGGCAATTGCTCCGTAGCCCTTTGCAGCCTTGTAGAGGTGTACAATTTTGTCTCTGGTGTTTTTGGACAGCACCTTGATCTTTGCCATGTTACAAGTTTAGGTCTTACTGATTGTATGGGGTGGACAGGTGTCTGTATGTAGCTAACAACCTCAAACAGGTGCATCTGATTCAGGATGATACATAGAGTGCGGTGTACTTCTAATGGGTGGACTAACAAGTCTTTCAGGGTCAGAATTCTAGATGATACACATGTGTTTAAATACTTATTTCCAACTGTATCACACAGGTACAGATGCTCCACTACTGACGACCATTAACTCACGAAAAACGGTAGACACGAACATTTTTTTCAGGATGTTGAAAAATATCCGGGCATTGCTGTAAGTTCGATTTTGTATTTGGTGCATCTTTTTCCGAGTACAGGACATTACTTTAGTGCTTCTTTCCGCCGCTACCAGTGTGTTGCGCTCTGAGATGTCACCCAGCATCCACCCCGAAGAAGAAATCCGCTAAGAACTTTGACAATTTTATTGTTTAATATCTCGTGCATTCATTTAATATGGTTGGTGTTAAGTGCAAAGCAGAGGCGAGCTGTTTTTTTTTTTAATTAAAGTGGAATAAGAAAGCTTGATGCGGTTGAGAAAATGTTCGGAACACTTTTTCGGCAACTTTTTATTACGGAGGAGGACCTCTTGAAACTTATCTTCCAAAAGTAAGTTAACTTAACTTTATTCATCTTTATAGAGCATATTTATTTATGAAATATTTATTTATTAGTACAAAACAATACAGGTTACTTATATAAACCTAAAACATACATCCCATACTAGGTACAGCACTGAAGCAACTTGCAAACAAATTCAACTTAAGAACGATTGTCCGGAACTTTATCTCGTTCATAAGTAGAGCAGCGTCTGTAAATTGTTAAAAAAATCACCCATTGTGATGTCTGGATTTTTTTAATTTGACTTTTATCAGCTGTTCGAGACTCACAACACATTAGTGGGAGGGAGTGGCTGGGGTGTGATTTTATGCCTGTGGTTGCGCTTTTCTGTTAGAGTAGCATAAAAATGGTGAATGTAAGAAAAGCTCTGTTTCAAGTACAGTCAAAAAGCCAACCCGAATGCCAAAAAAGATTAAGAAAGAATAGTTTATTTGAGCGTGTCTAAGAAATGCACCTTACAAGAACCTTGACAGAGGCTGCAATGATGACTCAAACTAGAACATGGCGTCAGAGAGTAAAAAGGTTCCAAATCCTGTACAGTACCTTGAAGTAATATTACGTGACGTAATACTTTTTACCAGTATTTTTTACTAAAGGCTTGAATTTGCTTTGGCTGGTGGTGCCTATATGTTATTTTTGTCCTCCTCATAACAAAAAGGCATATTTGGACATTTTATCAATAGACGTTTCTGCTTCCTCGAGCTAATCTTGCCAAGAGTGCAAGAGTGTGAGGACGGTGCCCGTGCACGCTAACGTGCACAAGTGATGTTGGCCCCACGACTTGAAGAGGGAGCGTTTGTAAGCCGCTTATTATATTGACCGGCTCTTTCTCCGCCTGATGCTCTCTCCCTCGCTGCTTTTTTGCTCTCGTCTTCATTCTCTCACTTTTGCAAGCAACCCCCCAGCCCCCACCTCCACAATTTTCTCATCCTGCACAACTTCTTCTCAAAGACACGCACACAAACGTTCGGCACCTAAGCCGCAACGTTGTCTTCAAAGCCGGCAAGCCGAAGTTTTATTCCAACGAATGTTTGCTTCTTCGACTGCCAAGGTGTGCGGATTCGTGTGCGTTTTTGCATGTTTGTGTTTGTACGAGCAAATGACATGTAGGCCTGAGCATCCAAGTGTGTGTTACATGCGCAGCAGAAGGAGAAGGGCTGACGGCAGGTGATAAGCCAGATAGGCCTGCATGCTGTGATTATCACCCAGTGGACCTCCTGTCTCACAAACACACACAAAGACACACACTCAATGAGATTGGGAGTGTGTCATAAGGATTTAAGAACCGACAGACGGACAGAGAAGAAGAAAAAAAATACTTGAATGACAAGGCAAGGCGGAATCCACCGGAGAAGCAGGCGCAGAAACAAACAGTGCGTCTAATCAGGGATTTCTGATTGCACAGCTTGAAGATTGGGGTGCGTCGTTTGCGGTGTCCTTAAAAAAGTTTAACATTAACTATTTTCTCTATTAGATATGTGTTACCATGCCTAACTGAGTTTTCCACTGAGCCTAACTGATTTTATCTCAATTTTAGCAAAGCTGTTTGGGCCGGGACACATTAGGTAGGTAGGTGGGTGGAAAGGGATGAGGTGGCTGAATGCAGGAGAGTGAAATCATTTTTATCTGCTCAGGTTATTTTTCTAGGTGTTGTAGGGCTACAACAACAAATCGATAAAATCAATAAAATTGCGTTGGCAACAATTGTTTATTAATCCATTGTGTTGCCCGATTTTGCCTCACTCACCATGTTCATTCAATGCAAATAAGAGTTCCTTGAATTTTGTTGTGACATAGTGTAGTTGGGCTGTTGAGGGGACATACTTGTAGTACTAACATCCGGCAGAGGGAAACTCAAGATAAAATTTGGTTTTTCAAAATCCTCTTCATCTGCCGATAAACTTGTAGTAGCACTTTGGTCCGGCAGAGGGCGGTTTGAGACTGTATTTTGATGCACAGGACCTCTTGATCAGATGAAGTACTTGCATTCTCCTCCGATGTTGTCTCTTTTTTGCACTTTATTAAAAGGTTTCTTACATATCTACAGGTGTATAGCATAGATTTGTTTATGGGTTTTTTTGGGTTAAGTTTTTTGACGAATATTGTTTTGTATTATAAATTATTGGATAATCAACAGAGTCAATAAAGGATTCATCGATTATTTAAATAACCGTAAGTTGCAGTCCTAATGGGATTGTTTGTGTAGCATGAAAATGCTGAACCTGCTTCAAACCCAAAGAAAGATGAGAAAAGCTGAGATATTCAAGTGCTTTAAGAAATGCATGTACTTGCACGTGCATCATGAACAACCCAATTGAAGTTGCAATGATGACATACGCCTGGAGATGGAGGCAGCAAGTAAAAAAAGTTCCGAATTATATACAGCTCCTTTAAAAAAGTTGTAACAAGCTTGGTGGCTAAAATTGTCCTCGTTTTTTTCCATCTGCTCAGGTGTTTGGCCGTCTGAGGAGGCCTTGGCTCACTACTGCCTGCAGAACCGACACATGTTCACGTAAGTTCAACGTCAAGAAAGTGGAACAGTCCGTTTATTGGCAGACTACATAATCATTTATATTTTCTGCTATCTATTGAAACCAAAGACAAATATATTGTCATTCCAACATGTCCCCTCCCAAAACAAATAGGCATCAAAATGTGGCTGATTTTCCAAATTTTTGTTAGGTTGAACAAATTTGTTCAAACTGTCGTCTCTAGAGATTAAAATAGATTTTAAAAGTAATTATTTTCATCATTAGCATTAAACTAATGTATTCATCATTAACTTTAAAAGAACGGCCTGTATCATTTAGCGCACATTAATTGTGTAAACAACTTTTTTTTTTAATTGATTTAAAAAACATTGATTTAATTAATAAGAAGAAACAGACGAAATATCATATAGACATGCATTTTTTTAAAAAGTGGTAGGCCAAGAAACTTGTACTTGTTTTACATGACATGAGCCTCACTCAAATGGAGCTGACATGAATGGCCCTTGTCTTGCTGCTACGGGTAACCAAAGACCTCAAAAAGTAGTAAAATGGCCACTTCTATTCTCTGTACTTTTTATTTTTACTTGTGCTTTGTTGCACTCATTTTCAGCTACACCACACAATATAGCGACATCTAGAGGTCAAATATTGTGTCTTTTTCAGATAAAAATATATTTTCATCCCAAAATCTCCTTTCCCAAAATAAATAAGCACCAACATTTGTTGTAAAGTTGTATATAAATACATGCACAAGGACAAGGTATGTTCAAACTGTCTTCTCTAGCAAAACAGAAGTAATTATTTTCATTATAAACATTAAATTAATGTATTCATCGTTAACATTAAGTAATGAGGAAGCTCACCAAGAAGTGTTTATTACTCTGCTAAATGTCAAAGTTATAATTAAGTCCAAATTGTATTTTTAAAAAATCTGTCAAAAAAAAAAGAACATTTCTTTGAAATAATATTTTTGTGTGTATTTATCGTTTTTATTTTAAGTATTGAGTATAAGTATTCGATAAAGGGTGTACATTTCCGGGGTTTTCTAATCCATTTTTTTCAACACTGATACAGAAAATTATCCCTTGAGTCGCTACTTCTTACCCAAAGGTCTCTTGTTCTCTATCTTTTTAGGCCGAGAGCTACTTTTTGTTACTATATAGTGCAAAGGGTACTTAATTTTTTTTTTTTAAATGCTTAACAAACTATCACGTTACTACTATGTTGTTACTATGTTATTACCAGGTTAATTTTTCGAAGTAGGGTTAAATGTACTCAGTCAACCACTCAAAGATCATTTTACCAGGAAATCACAGTTCCTTGAGTAAGTCTGCCTTCATCCACTTTTTGTTTTAAGCATAATTTCTGTGCTTTTAACCAACAACATAAGAAACCCCCTAACCCTGGCCACCAACTCTTTGACCTGGTGCCCTCTAGTAGGCACTACAAACCCCTTAAAACAAGTGCAAAATACTGTGTGCCAAAGTTATTGTAATGGGCATACATTTTTTATTTATTGACTTATTTGTCGCTGCTAAATATTTTTCCCCAGGGTCATCCCCTCCCTAAACAAGAACAATCCTAATGCTTATGTACAATTTCAAGTATTTTGGCCGACTGTTTACTGTTGTAATGTGCAAGTTTCAGATGATGCCGTGCATTTGGTGCGTCAACTCCATTTCTCTCGCGATTTAATTTCCGTTGACGGTTGCACTTTGACGGTGGCACGTAACCCTTTGATATCCCATTTTCAAGAGTAGATGGTGGGCGGGCAAAGAGGGGAAAGATGCCTATCGATTATCGGGCAATATGAAGGTCAGTGAGACAGAAAAGAAAGAAAAAACGGGGATGAAGGCAGCTGGGGTTGAAGCGCAGGATGAAAGAAAAGAGAAAGAGAAACGGTGAGGGTGAAACCACTAAAGTCACGTTGTTAACAAAGTGCCTGGTTTTCCTTCTTTGTCCTCTTAGGGGCGCCGTTTGCGAGTTAGGTGGAGGGATGACCTGTCTCGCTGGACTCATGGTAAGTAAAACGAGCGCACACACACATTTTGCGGGAAAATTGGACCTCCCTCTTAATTCGATTGGAACTGCCCCTCTACCCTAGGATCAATACAACACAGCAAACTTGATACTTCTAATTTGTGGTGTAGATGTATTCATAAATGACTTCTATGAAATAAATGTATGAATAAATAAACACCCACAAATATATGCCATATCAATAAACGAACGCGTAGTTAATCACGTAATACCTAGATATGATATACAGTAATCCCTCGGTTATCGCGGTTAATGGGGAACAAAACCACCCGCGAAAAGTGAAAATCCGCTAAGTAGCGACGCCCCTTCAAAAATGCTTAAAAAAAACGTTTTTTTTTTTTTTTTTAATTATTCTTTTATTTTATTATTATTATTATTTTTTAGATCCGGTTAATGGGGACCAAATCCACCCGCGAAAAGTGAAAATCTGCAAAGTAGCGACGCCCCTTCAAAAATGCTTAAAAAAAATAATATATATATATATATATATATATATATATATATTTGTTTTTTTTAATTTAATTTTTAATTTTTTTTTTAATTATTATTTTTTAGACCCGGTTAATGGGGACCAAATCCACCCGCGAAAAGTGAAAATCTGCGAAGAAGCGACGCCCCTTCAAAAATGCTTAAAATAAAAAATATATATATTTTTTATTTTATTATTATTATTTTTTAGACCCAGGAAGCTCTGAACCCGCGAACGTGGAACCGCCAGGTAGCGAGGTCCCACTGTAAACACAATTTATTCAGTTGTTTATTTTTCATTTATTCTGTCTTCTACATCATTCAGCATTTATTTTGTCGCACATTTTGCTGTGTATTTTTTTTATTTTTTTTTGTATTTTATCCAAGCAGCTAGTGGTAAAAAAATAATTAAATTCAAACCGTGCAGGAGATTTACATGTGACATGATTCACGTATGACTGTGGTTGATTGTAGGCTTTTTAAAAAACTTGTACGTTGAGGAATTCGTATTTATTTCATATACTATGAGGCTCACCTAGAAGAAGCTGACATGATTGTCCGCCATCTTGCTGCTAAAAAACAAAACCCTTGCTAAACACTGGTCCGGAAAATTGAGAAGAAGTGTTTTGGTCACTTTAAGTCTCCATAGTTTTTGTTCTCCCTTGTGTTTTGTAACAGTCTTTTTTTGGTTTCACTACACAATACGGCAACATCTAATGGTCGAATACTACAAAGGGTCCCTTTAAAGCTATTTTTACTGAAATAACTATGCTTTATTATGATTTATTCTAACAATGCTATCCTAACCTCCCAAAAAACATTGTGTATTTGAATAGTTGTGAACAAGTATCTGACATTATAAAAACCTGCAAGCAGATCTGGTTACATGATCTCTTCGGGTTCAGATCCCTTTTTTTCCCACTCTTGCCGACACGTCAGGGGCCCGTCAGCATCCCGGGCGTCGCCGTCTCATCGATCTGCCTCGTGTGAAAAAGACGCTTTTTATCTCTGCTCAGTCAATACGGGCGTGTTTTGACATTGCTGGCTTGAGATGGAATCCGTCATTCACTCCGACACCGACACGGCAATCTTGACTTCTTTTTTTCTTGGAAGGGTCAGGTTATCCATTTCTTAATCCTTATTTTGTTTCTTCTATTTTCATTTGTAGTTGCCGTTTTCTAATTTGTTGAGTAAGTCTGTTTTGCATACCACATTAGAAACTTCACAGATGAACACATAGATATCCGAGAGGGAAGGCTGTGCCGCTAACAGAGAAGCCAGAGTGAGGATGACAGCAGACACTGTAGTTCTTTTTAAACTTTTGGTAAAAAAAATCAACATAAATGATTGAAATTGACGGCTGCTGTCAACCATAGACACTCACATTCAAGCGAATTCATTGCAGAGCTCTGCCTCTAAATGCACAGTGACCCCTTATTCTAACGTGGTAGACAATCTCACTATGGATTTGCACCGTGCATTCTGTTCTTCGTTTGTTATTGGTCACAAATTAATAAAAGTTTCCATTATACAGTACTGGCAGCACGGCTGGGTGGTTAGCGCGCAGCACCACGGTGTGGAGGTTCAGGGTTCAAGTCCAGCTACAGCAGCCTCCCTGTGTGGAGTTTGCATGTTCTCTCCATGCCTGCGTGGGTTTCCTCCGGGCACTCCGGTTTCCTTTCACATACCGAAAACATGCATGTCAGGTTAATTGGCAAGACAGCTGGGATGGGCTCCAGCACCCCCGCGACCCTACTGAGGATAAGCTGTGCAGGTAATGGATAGATGGATGAGGCCTGTAAAAGGTTTTGTTCTTTGATTGTAATTAATTTTAGAGAATGTTAATGTATATATATATATATATATATATATATATATATATATATATATATATATATATATATATATATATATATATATTGTATAATAGCTGTCAAAATATAAATGTTTGCGCCCATAATGAGTTCATTTTGGAACCTAATGCCCCTGATAAACGAGGCATCACTAGACTGACCTCATGACGGAAACTCCAATTAGGGTCTGATTATTTTTTAGGGTGACTAAGCCAACCTGGGCTAAGTCCAGAGGCCCTATTGTAACACATGTAGGCCTAGTTTTAGCTCTTTTATATGATGAACACAATATACACTAGGGCACACTAGTATGCCTTGAGACCTTGTCTATTGTGCCTATTTTTTTTTTTTTACAAAAATACATGAGTTGTTCAATATCGTTGCCTTTTCCATTGATCAGCAGAGTAACTCTAAGATTTATCCACATAAACAGATGGCAGCAGATTACCTTTTTTTCTTTCTCTTTAGATTCTTATTATCTCCTCATGAGGTTGTACAGGAATTTATATTTAATTACTTATTTCGTTTGATTAAACCGTTTTAAACTCCTCTGCAAAAATATAAATAAAGTAAAAATCTTGCACATCATTTTGCCAATTTTATGTATTATTTCCTAATGTAAAAGTTGGCACGTAGTAAAAAATGTTAAACAGGTAGACATTTTTTCTATATAAGTATTATTTCAAGTATAATTTTATTGGGTAAAATTAATATTCAACTTTTAATCCCCGCTATTCAAATGAAAAGATTATATTTAGTTATTGTGGTCAAAAACATTGCTTTATCTGGTTTTGGCTACTGCCCAAGCACAAATTGTGTCAGAATTTAGAAAAATCATTTTTCCAGGGGGCAGCACGACGGCGCAGTGGTTAGCGCATGTGCGGCACAGTACTGAGGTCATGTAATCAAACCTCCTGTGTGGAGTTTGCATGTTCTACCCGTTTTTGCATGGGTTTCCTCCGGGCATTCCGGTTTCCTCCCACATTAGAAAAAGGTTAATTGGCCGGTCGAAATTTTCCCTAGGTGTGAATGAGCGAGTGTGTTGTCTGTCTGTGTGCCCTGCGACTGGCTGGCAACCAGTTCAGGGTGTCCCCTGCCCACTGCCTGAAGATAGATGGGATGGGCTCCAGGACCCCCCGCGACCCTACTCAGGATAAGCGGTGCAGATAATTGATGGATGGATTTTTCCAGGCTAAAACAAGAGACTGCCAAGAGTGTCACCAATACCAAGACTTCAAAATGGCACGTTTCTTCCACTATTATCACATTTTAGATTTGTCAAAAGTTTGCAAAAAAAAACAAAACAACAAAATTACATTTACCAAATTGTTACGAATGAGGTATCTGTGCAATGCCTTCAGTTGTTTTAATTAGATAAACACCAAGGTAATCATCATCTATCATTGAGGGAAAAAAAGTTGATGCATATAGTATTTTCCGAAGGCAATGTAAAAATATTGTCACATTTTCCTACCCTAAAATATTTTACATGATTTATCAGCCTAAAAACAAAAACTAGGGTTGTTTCCTTTGTCGTGATTTTTTTTTGCGTTTATTATATCTTTTAGGTTGATGACTTAGTTAAACAAAACTGGAATGCTATATATGGTACAGATGATGTGGATCGTGAATTTGACATATTTTTGGAAATATTCACCAGTATAAGTATAACAAAAATTGCCAAATGAAATGAAATGATCTGCATTTATATAGCATTTCCCAATAGCGGCCTTGTATTGCAGCCATGTAAGACGCTAACCTGCTTATTGGGGGTATTAGGGGTTCAGTGTTTTACCCAAGGACACTTCGACATGTAACACGGACAAGCCGGGATTCGAACTGGGATCCCTTGATCCCAAGACGAGTGCTCTACCTCCTGAGCTACTGCCGCCCTCAATGAGACAAACTAATATTAAGATTATATCTGTAAATCATCCATGGATAACTAAGGGTTTATATAATGCTTGTAAGAAAAAAAAAAACACCTTATATAGAAAATGTATTAAACTAAGAACTGAGGAAGCCGAATCCCGATATAATAGAATAGAATAGAATAGAATAGAATATACCTTTATTGTCATTGTTATAAAATGGGTTAACATATTGTGACAACGAAATTGGGCATGACACTCCAGTTTTACACATTCACAGTGAGGTATGAGCCAAGAAGATAAAGGAACAGAGAAGATAAGGTTATAAAACAAGGGGGATAAGGCTATAGTTATAATTTACATGGTATTTACACAAGAAATGTCGGCATGTGGGATGTTACATACAGTGTTGTCGTGATACCGTTGGTATCGTAAGGGTTGTGCAATATTGCATTTGGTGCAAAGTCATCATAGTGCAAAAAATAGTCAGCATATGCATTGGTGCAAACATAGACAACATAGTGCAGAAAAAAGGAAATGGTCAGACATTGTGCAAGGTGAGCAGTAAACGTAGTGCAGTCGACATGTGCAAGAACATAGACATTAGTACCATTATATTCGTATGAGGTAGTGTTGGCACAAGTTTTCAGTTTTTTTGTGCTGTGTCTGTTTTGAGCAGTGAACAAACAAACATAGTGCAGACAGCATGTACGTGAGTACCATAAAACGTAGAAAAACAAATTGACAGGAATATTAAGAGCGAGCAAGAAATTATACCAATTTATTACATCATAACAAAAGTAATATTAAAGGTATATATTAAAGGGATATATTAAATAGTATAATAAAAGGAAATAATGTAAGTAATGCATATCCAAACTATTTTATTGATAAGAACAGTGAAAATTATAATTAAATCAAGTTGCGGAGAATTTTAATAGTTATTTTGTAAATGTTGGTCCAGAACTCGCCGCAAATATCCCATGGTGCAGTGGTAAGCAATTTGAGTCACTGATAAAAATGAACTCCAAGACCATGTTTTTATCTGGGGATACGGAATCAGAAATCTTAGACGTGGTTAACAACTGTTAAAACAAAACGTCTATGGATTTTTATGACATCGATATGGTACTAGTTAAGCAAATTATAAATATCATTGTGAAACCATTGACCTACATCTGTATTCGTTTATTTACAGGCCAAATTTCCAAATCAAATGAAATTAGCAAAAGTTATACCAATATACAAAAATGGAAACAAGCACATTTTTACAAACTATAGACCGGTATCTCTGCTTCCTCAGTTCTCTAAAATATTAGAGAGACTTTACAATAATAGACTAGAAAAATTTGTAGATAAACATAAATTGATTAATGAAAGTCAATATGGTTTTAGAGCAAAAACAGATCAGCAACAATGGCTATTATTGATGCAGTAGAAGAAATCACCCTTAGTATAGAAAAAAAGAAATACACAGTCGGGGTATTTATTGACTTTAAAAAAGCATTTGATACCATTAATCATAATATACTATTAAAAAAAATGGAAAGATATGGCATCAGGGGAGTAGCACTACAATGGATTCAAAGTTATTTGACGGGGAGGAAGCAATATGTAAAAATGGGAGAGTTGTCATCTCAATACTTGGACATCTGTTGTGAAGTACCACAGGGTTCTATCCTGGGCCCAAAATTATTTAATTTATATATTAACGATATTTTTTATGTTTCAAAACTACCGTAAATTCCGGACTATAGAGCGCACCTGATTATAAGCCGCACCCACCACATTTTAAGAGGAAAATCGATTTTGAACTTACACAAGCCGCACCTGTATATAAGCCGCATGCGCCCACATTAAAACATGTAACACAAAAATAAAATTAACCCAAACCCGACTTTAAGTCCCGCGATTGAAACTGAATGTCCTTCATTAAAGTACACAGTCCAAAGTTCACAGCCGGCAAAATGAACGGAAAATGATACCGGTACTTAAGGTTTGATGCAGACCTGCAGAGTCCGGGTCCCATTGAAAGTAATCCAAGGAAAAAAGTTTATATTTCCAAAGGTAAAGGTGGGAAAAATATATATCCACTTATGTTCGCCGCGTCCACAAACACGTCTCACCTTTACTCCACTTCCCGTCAGCCCCTGTTGTTTTCGCCCCTTCTTTTTGATTCGCCCGTGGAAAACAACAAGTCTCTAAAATAAATACATTACAAAAATATACAGTTGCAAATACATATTATACATGGTTACACATATTTACAAAGACGGTACACCGAGAGAGTTTTCAAAGCTTTAATAATAATAATATAACATTCATCCCAAACGGTGCCTGTGACAGGTAGCAACACGCTAGCAACACGCTCGCAACACAGTAAACGGGTCTGTTAAAAAAAAACATACCGTACTTGTAAAAATCACGGTAAACCGTCCTCATCTTCCTCCTTAGAACTGAAGCCACCAAAGCCGGACTCGCGCTGTCACTTTTGCTTGAACTCTAATCCACTCCTGATTCTGTGCCCTCCTCTCCGTCACGCTGCAGACCGGCTTTTCGGAACCCGTTGGTGATGGTGGATTTTTTGATGCTGCCCCACGCTGTCAGGATCTACTGGCAGACTTGCAAAAAAAGTTGCCTTTTGCATGCGGCCAGTTTTAGTGAAAGATTTCTAGTCAAGCGAAGGAGTTGCAGTCTTCCTCGGCGCATATATTCCACCAGTCTAAATCTTACCTTTTGTACTCGAGCGCCGCTGGCGGCCGTTAGAAAAATTACATAAATTGGCCGCATCACTGAATAAGCCGCAGGGTTGAACGTTTGGGGAAAAAAGTAGCGGCTTATAGTCCGGAATTTACGGTATTGAAAATAGTAATATTTGTAGACGACACTAACATTTTCTATTCAAATGATAACCATATTGATTTGGTAACCTGTATTAATCGTGAACTAATTAACCTAAAATTATGGATGGATATAAATAAATTATCTTTAAATTTAAATAAAACCAAAGTAATATTCTTTGATAATCGCAAGGCAAATCATGATTTAGAAGTAAAAATGGATGGTGTTGCAATAGACATTGTATCAGAAATTAAGTTTTTAGGGGTCATAATAGACAATAAATTAAGTTGAAAAACACTCATCAGACACATACAAACCAAGGTATCTAAAAGCAATCAATTTCAATAATTAATAAAGCCAAATACCTTTTAAATTATAATGCATTGTATTTATTATATTCTTCTATAGTTCTGCCATATTTAACATATTGTGCAGAAGTCTGGGGCAATAATTACAAAAGTTCACTGCAGCCCCTTTTTGTCCTTCAAAAACGAGGCAATAAGAACCATACACAGGGTAGGATACCGGTATCATACTAATAATTTATTCACGCAGTCCAAATTATTAAAATTGGATGATTTAATAAAAATTTTCACTTTACAACTGTTATTTAAGGTCAACAAAAACATAGTGCCAGAAAAACAATTATTCACTCGGAAAGAGGGAAATTATAACTTGAGGGGCTGTAGTGAATTCAAAATCCCAAAGGTGAGAACAACCAGGAAAAGTATGTGTGTATCTGTGTTTGGAGTAAAACTTTGGAATAATTTACAAGATGAGATCAAACAATGTCCAACTATCCATATGTTCAAATTTAAATACAAAAAAAAGCATTACTGGTGAAATACAGGGATGAAGAAAATGGGATGTGAGTGACATAGGAAATAATGTGTTTAAAACTATGGTTAACTTGTTGTTATTGTTGCTATTGCAGAACTGTTATTATAAATATTATGTTTATTTTAATTGTTATTGTTAAAATGTGATTATTGTCGTTATTATAATTATTGATATCTGACCTATGTAATAGGTATATCCATGAGGTTTTGTTGTAGTAGACACAGGAGGAAAGGAGGATTTGTGGGATGTATTTAGTGGGGAAGATAAAGGTGTAGGGAAAATAAGCATCTGCTTCTGACTACCCCTTTTCGAACATGCTATGTGACATTATTTTGTTGTTGACTCATTGTTTTTGTCCTGTTTTTATTTTAATGTTCGAAATAAATGTTTTCATTCATTTATAGGTCGAATTTATGTTTTCCATTTCCCTAACAATTGTTTGCAGCACCGTGACTAAAAATAATTTGCTAATGAGATACAATTTACTGCCTTTTCGTATGTGATCTGAACCTGTGGTGTTTAAGTGTCTGCACTTTCACCGCCGCTACTTATTAGTGTAATGGTTGAGCGGTCGAAAAATATCACTGTCCAACGGGAAGTGTACCCAGGTCGCGGCAGTAAGAGCGCCAAGACTTAACCATTAACTACTAGTGGTACAAATGAAACATGAAAAGGCATTTTATTTTATTTTATTATCATGCTATTTCTACACAAGAAGCCGGAAACAAATGTTAGAGAATGGAGAAAATAGAATGTAGCCCTTAAGGATATAAATAAACTCAAAAACCCATTCATCATCAGATACAGCAAAGAGTTATTTTACTCATCATGCTTCTTTGTGTTTATTTATATATTTCAGGAAGACTTAATGTTTTCTCATTTTATAACTTTCATTTCTGGCACCAAGGGTAAAAATAGTGTAATTATGAGATAAAATTTAATGCCTTTTCGTATGTCATGATGACTGGTAGTCTGGTGGTTGAGTGTTGGTGCTCTTGCTGCCATGATTCCCGTTGCATAAAATATTTTGAGATTTTGCTCAGCGATGTTATTCGATCCACCTCATGTAGTGACACACGTGTATAAACACTGTATGCATTTCCAATCTTATCCACTGTGCTTTTCTGTATACAAGGGTTATAAGGCGCACTTTCAAATTTCTGGCTTTTGGGCTTTTTAGCTGCACCTTACGGTAATTTGAGATTCGGTTTATTGCTTTTTATTAGTATTTGCACCTTTATACAAAAGCCAGCATGAGGTTTTCTGTTGGACAGGGTCATGATAGCAGGTCAATGCTGTCGGGTTGCCAGGTTGTGTTCTGGATTGTTCCGCCGGATGACCAAGTTCAGCCCGCAGGTTGCTTCCTGCATTGGAGCAGATGGTGGGACATGCGTCGCTCTTTGCCACCCCCTTTACACATGCACATACACAACCTGCAGGCCAGGAACACACCACATGCTTCGCGTATGACTTTTCTTGATTGCCGGCTTGCCGTACGTTGGAAGATAAGACGGCCCCGGCTTTGTATGCATGCAAAGCCACGCGGAAAAATGACAGCCTGACACAAAGTGAGTGATGTATTCAAAAACCAGGAGAGAGAATGCGAAAAGGGCTTCTCGTTAAGCACACACCTCTTTATCTATATCTGTCACACACACACACTCCGCTTCCCATTTTTTTGCTTGCCTCCGCCAGCTCTCGCAGCAGCCGCCGCAAAGTTACGTGAAGGGCATCAGGCAGGCCCGGCGAGCCGAGCGCCGAGTGACAGCGGCGAGTGATGGCTCGGCCCGATAAACAGCCGGCGTCAAATGAAAAGGCTCGGCGCTTGCCATCATCCCCCTGTCACAATGCAATTACGGAACAGAGCGATAGCAAGATAGCGGCCCCCACCGCTAGCCGCCGTGATAAAAGTATTGACTGATTTGATTGAATGATTAAAATAATGCAGACATAGAAAAGGGTCTGAAGATAGAGTGGGGGCGGGTTGGGAGTGTGCGGTCGGGGTTTGACAGGAAGGCCTAGTTGAATTGTCTCACGCGGATGATTGTGACATTTCCCTTCACGTGAGCCGCTTTTCTGCTTTTGTTTCAGGTGGCCGTCGGTGCCGATGCCGAGGAAGTGCTGCTGTCCGACGGCAACGACAAGTGCGTCCAAAATATCCTTTTGGAAGAAGTCGATCGTGTGGCTGCCGGCCTTTTATTTCGACGCCATCGTCAGGCAATAGTGCCGTTCCCAAATTGACCATGATTAACTAAAGTGATACATTTGTAAGTTAGTATGAGGAGGGAAAACATCAATGAATTTTGAACTTGTAAGGAAAACAGGAGAAGACTGTCCTCAAATCCTCAAGATAGGAATCTTATCTGTTGTAAAGGTCCTCCCATGTGCCCTCTCTTTTTATTTAATCTCCTAGGTTGGCCATTAGTGACAATGATGTTAACACTGCATAATAGTCAAAATAAAAGACAACCCTGGCATCCTATGAAATCTCCTTTACAGGAGTCTGATATTAAAAACAGAAACAAGCAGAATAAACTAAACATAAAGACAACGGAAAAAAATCACGTGAAATGTATAAAGGATTTAGATTAGATAATGGCAAAAATACAACATCATAGTAATCTGTCCAGTAACCCCAAAGAATTGGTCACCTTGAACCACGAGTCAGCACAAATTTTTTGGATACGTTTTCTGGAGGAGCTGCCAAGAGTTGTTAACGTCCAAATACAACAGAAATAAAGAACAACATAAGAACTACAAATTATCAGTCATCGAGAGAATTAAATTTCGTTCATCCCTTTGAAGTCTGACAATTTAAAAAAGTGAAGAAATATTTTAGATTAAAAAAATTACCATTAAAAAAATATGGTAAGTAAAAAAAAAAAAAAATTCCATCCTACTTCACCTATACTTTATAAACAAAAACAAATCACTAACCCTGGAGACTGCAGGTCATACTTATCCAATGAAGAAAAGGGTTATTGGGTTTGTAGGTTCACCAGGGTTAATACAATTTTATTGATTATAAATAAGGTTTCTATCAGAATGATCCTAGTACGAGTACTTGATGATCAACACAGTAGAAATAACCAGTGTTAATTTAACACTCGTATATAAGAACCGTATGTTAATTGAGGTAGTGTTTAAAGTTTAATCTTTAAGTGTTAATTTTGTTAAATGTATAATAGTAAGTGGCGGCACGGCAGCGCAGTGATTGGTGCATGTGCGACACAGTTCTGAGGTGATGAGATCGGACATTCATGTGTGGAGTTTGCATGTTCTCCCCGTGCTTGCGGGGTTTTTTGTCCGGGCACTCCGTTTTCCTCCCGCATTCCAAATACATGCATGTCAGGTTAATTGGCCGGTCCAAATTGTCCCTAGAGTTTGTTGTCTGTCTCTGTGTGCACTGCGACTGGCTGGCAACCGGTTCAGGGTGTCCCCTGCCCACTCCCCGAAGACAGCTGGGATGGGCTCCAGCACCCCTGCGACCCTACTGAGGGTAAGATAATAATGGATGGATGGGTGGATAATAGAAAGTTTACATTTGTTTTTGTGATTTTACTGTTTAGTTATCAATGACGAGAGCAAATTGCCCATTCCACGTCCACACATTTTGACTTGGGATGACCTGAACTGTTTTTCAATATTGGTTTTGGTATGATACTGCTCTTTGAATATCAGAAAGAACTGGCTTTGGTCAGAGGATTGGACTGTTTCCAGTTGAAAGTGTTTTTGCACCGTTGACTGGAATTATGATTATTGTGACACAATTGTTTTTTTCTCTATGGGATTACTTTACACTGCGTCATTACATAGATTACACGACTTGACCTTCGGTAATCAGTGCTTGATTGGATTGGTATCAGTCTGATATCGGAAATAGAATTCTTCAGTCTGTTTCTGGGAATCAAACAACAACCTGTGATCTTGTTTTTGATTTCTTCCGGCCCGTCGTCCATTTCGCAATCCTTTCCCACCGCTGCTTCCCATGTGCACAAATTGTGCTCTTCCTTTACCACTTTGGGACTTTTTACCGCATACATTCAGCAACTACACAAACAAGAAAAGCAAAGTTTTGCTGCCACAAAAGCAGGAAACGTGCAAAAATGCGCATTTCTTCCTCGGCGGCCGATACGGCACATCCATTTTTAGCTCTGCTTACAATATCTCCTGATGTCTGGACCGGGCTACCGGCACAATGAGACCAAACAATAACATAGCGAGGACTCTAACACGCACAAAACATATTCTTTCTTTGTTTCAGAGCAACAAAAACACAGAACTCATGAGAAGGATTTTTTGCTTTCGTGCAAACAGTTACAATAGAAGCAGATGTGAGTAGATTCATGTGAGTTCCGTTTCTGACCTCACGCTCACAGAAAGATGGCCGACTTCTCAACTTCTGCGACCTTCAGCAATCATCTGCAAAAAAAAAATAAAATCAATGGAAATCTTCCTTTAAGCCTGATTGATGGCAGCCACTCGACTGATGCCGAAGACGTCTGCATATTCCCCTTAGGGTCTCACACTGCAAATTGAAGCTTCCCCACTCGAAACATCGTTTTATTCCCTCTGTCAATCTGAAAATAAATTGTATCTTCCAAGACCGAAATTCCTGTATCGTTTGGTAAAAGGGTCGTTTTTTTTGTGCAAATCCTCGCCAGGCATCTTACATCAACTATTAGGTAAAGTTTGATCGTTCATATGCTTAGACTGTAGTCCGTATGAAGAGCAGCATTGTGCAGCCATGTACTTGTTTCGAAAACAAGAGTAAAGTTCACATGTATTATGGTCTCTGTAGTACAGAACACGGTGTTTAGTCAAGAAAATTGTTTATGGATATGATGAAAAATCCTTGCTGGAATAAGCGATTTATGGGACTCATAACCACCATTTTAGCCAAACAGTCCTACATGAAATATTTGGCCACCACATGCTACTTCGACTCCATAAATAGAATCACCTTTTAAAAACATGAGTTTGTGGTTAATATTATGAGATGCGATTGTACTATTGCGATACCGCATCATCCCTAGTGAAACACGCAGTTTCTAACCATACAAGGGCAAAAATTACATTTTGTATTAAATACATGATTTTAATTTTATATTCGGAGTGGTCATTCTCAAATGAGGGGGATGAAAAAAAGAACAAACAAATTACTGCTTGTTAAATAATATTAAACAGCTCACTTAGACATAAATGATTAACAATTGTTTGAAAAAGTTTGGGCAACTCTGATCATTTTCAAGGACTTCCTTTAAAAATCATTGTTTGTTTGGATTAGCAAATTCAGCTAAATATATCATATTGCAGACAAACATAGTGAGTGAAATACATTTTTATAGGCTTTACACAAAACTTGCAATCATTGCTTGAACAAAAGTTTATGATGCTTTTGAGGCCAGAAAGTGACATATTATCTCAAAGTCACCAAACGCACCTGAACTATGCTTTGGAGGGTTATATTAATGATGAAATTATTGAGAAGGTCGATGAACAGCTTCCCCTTTAGCCAAAAATATACAAATCAAAATGTAAACGTGATTAAACCTCCTCTCGTTGTCAACAAGATAGAGGATCAGCATCTTTCATGCACTGCAGCATAGGAAATGCGGCTTACCTTCAACTAGTTGAACAAACTTGACACGTCTTGTAAAATAGGCTCTGTTATTGCTACTAGCTTTTATTATTCTAAACCTAGCTTAAAGCTCCGTGTTAGCCTAGCTAAAAATTTTTCACTTACGCAGCATTTTACCACTGAAAAGTGATGGGTCCCAGGGACTCGCATGCTCAAAAATCTATGGGTCCCAACAGAGATCTATGGGTCCCCAAAATTTAGTGTTATTGCGGTTGAAATTGTAAATCAGCGACAAATATATAATATAAATCTATATATTCATTCTGTTTTAATCATCACAGATTAATGGTAATACAAATCAGTTATCACTTCAATATTTTTCAGTTCATAACAATATTGTTCATTATACAAAATATTGTTGCTGAAGTAATTATATTAATCCATATTTTCGTTCAGTTTTAATCATCACAATTAATTGGAAATACAAAGCAGTTATCACTTCAGATTTTTCTGTTCACAATATTGTACACTATACAAAATAATATTGCTGAAATATTTATATATTCTTGCAGTTTTAATCATCACAGTTGGTGATACAAAGCAGTTATCACTTCAAATTTTTCAGTTCATATATGCTTTGTGGTTTGCCGCCATAGTTGTAATGCCTTCTCAAGGTCCAATCCATTATCTTCCTCCTCATAGCATAACCAGGAATATAATTTAGTCCATTTTGGCAGAAAAGTCCTTTTCTTGCTCGGAGTATTCGTTTGTTTATTTTCTTTCGTCGAATTGTTCGCTTCAAAACACATGTTTTCCTTGCCTTCACGGTCTTCTGAAGAATTTCTCCGCCGTTTTTTCGTGCCGGAATTATTGCCGTTGTTACCACTTTCTGTGTTATGTTTCGACTTATTACTGACACTGAAGAAATTACCAAATTTTTGTTGATTTGCACCTAATACCAACTGTTTTTTCGGAGGCATACTTCTCGTTCACTCGACAACCGCCACAACAATGATGTCATCTCGAAGCAACGAGATCTCGTTTGCCGAGATCGGCGCGAGACCGAAACAACAATGGCAGATGGCGGATCTGCCTGACGAAAAGTTTGGAGTGCAGTAAATCTTTGTTAAAAAAAAAATAAAAACTTAATCGGGTAATAATGACAATTTGGTGTCAAAAACGTTGCGTACCGGGGATGCACGTTGATTTGACCCTATGGGTCCCCAGCAAAAATGATGCGTCTAGGATGCAGGGACGCGGGCAAACGAGAACACTGCTTACGTATGATTCATATGTAAGATAAGTATGAAAACAAGCAAATAACAGGCCACTAAACAAAGTGACGTTATATACAAGGCAGCCAAGAGCTAACATTAGCTAACGTGAGCCTAACAGGAGCGATGTTAAAGTTATAAATAACTTCTCTCTCCAGCAAAGTACTATGTTGACTTACCTTAGAACAAATATAGAAATCATGATTAAATGAAACCTCAGTGAGTTGGTGCTGTGGTCGAACACATAACTTTATCCAAAGCAGACACGATTTAGATGTGGCTTGGGATAGGGTAAAAAGTACACCCCATCACCCAGCCTCTCAGGATACCTCGTATCAGATTTGCATGTACCCCAATAATAATAATAATAATAATAATAATTTCCTTGTATTGTCATTCTGTGTAACAATGTACACAGAACGAAATGTCGATTGCACCTGACCCGTTGTAGCGAGCCGATGCAGCCGCAGCCAACAGAGGGCGCCGCCGACCACTTTTTAAGTCTTAGGAATGACTCGGCCGGAAGTTTAAAATGTCAAAAAAAAAGAAAACTGACAAACTGCATTGCACATAATGCCCGACTGTATTCAGTTGTCTACACGCACTGTGATTGTCTCATCGTGTTTGAGGGCAGGGCTTAGCCGTAGGTCAATTATGCCTTAGGGTTTCCATTTCCCCACAAAGTTTCTCACAGTGGAAACTGACAACTGACATCTCTGAAATAGCATTTTGTACCCTTGCCCTGTACTATGATGTTGATAAATTGTTGTTTCCAGGTCATTCGCCAGTTGTTTTAAAACTCCCATGTTGCTCCTTTTAAGAATGATGCAAAGAGGAGAAAAACTTGCAACTGGTCACCTTAAAAATCCCTTTTCATGGTTTGTTTGACCTCTGTATGTCGGTCAAGGGTCAATGATATTACTAAACACATTTTGTGTTCCAACAATTACTGCTAAAGGTGTTCAAATGAATAAAACAACAAGGGTGCCCAAACATATGCGCTTGCCTACTTTTTAAAGTTTTGATTACACACTTCGTGTGCATCATATAAACTTCATTTCACTTGTAAAAACATTGCTGTTTGCCTGCTATATCATATATTCAACTGAAATTGTTGATCTGAACAGCCAAGGATTCATAAAGAACAATCTTCAAAATGATAAGGCGTACCAAAACGTTTACATACGACTGTAGATGAAGTGCAAATCAAAGTGGTCAAATATTTTGTGGTTTCATTTAGTATTATGCTTATTTCAGATTTTGGTGCTACTGGAACCATCAGAAACAAATATTATTAATTTGACGGTAATACAATAGAAAAACAGAATCCAGTTGAACACGGTAATGTTTCATTTTTAATGAATTCATAACATGGTGTACGGTAGATTATTTTCTCTAAACGTGTAACAAGTTAGAGAAGGTCCACCCAATGGTGAGTTATTTCCCTTATTTAAGTGTGCTTCTTTTTGATATTAGAAGCCTCTATTAGAAATTGTTCACTATTTTACTAAACAGCCTGGACAGACTGCATTCACAACATTTTCGTATTGATCTTACATTTTAGTCATCATTTGATTGGCAGAGCAAGAAAGCGATATATAAACTGTATCATAGGAAAAAAACAATCTATTCTCTTACCTTTATTTATAAATATAGTTTATGTGCAGCTCCTTTTGAATGAAAGCATAAATAGGTTGGTAATTCTCAAGTATGAAAAAAGTTATTGCAATGAGAAATAAGTTACTGGATGTGTTGACTTACTATTAGATTGCTAATACTATCACTAATTTCATTGCTTGGGGGTGAAATTTGCGCCAAATCAGAAACCTTGGTCTCACTATCACCCTCTGCCATAAGGCAAGAGAATAGCATGCCTCACTCTGTATCTGAACGTCATGCCACATATCATTGAAAAGCTTGAACTCTTGGGATTCCAGATATGATGACCTTCACAAAGTGTACTCACCAGCCCGAAACAAGATACCCAAAAACTTAAGCCGGTGTAACTCACCATTACGTCCCATGCCTGTCTTCAATTTCTTTGAATGTCCTGAAAATGGCTTCATTACATCAAGAACAATCTATAGAATCCAACCGTGTAAAATATTTACTCCAAAACCACATGATTATGCGAACAGATAAATGGAAATCTGCCTGATGAATTCTGCTTCGTTGGACTTTGCTTCTTGTAATCTGTTCATTCTGACACATTATTTATGTTTACAAATAAACACACGTGTAAAATATTTCCCAATATGGTAGTTAGCGCCCCCCCTTTTTTTTTGATTGACACCTTCTCCATGATGAGGGTTTGTTCATGCTAGTTTTATTCGTGCACAAAGCATGAAGTTTCTCTAAACTTGCGTCTTCCTCAAGACATAAATTCCACAGGTTTTACTACAACTTTTACTGCTCGGGCGCCCCTGGCGACAGAAATTACCGGCATCATTGAAAAAGCCTCAGGGTTGAAAGCTTGGGAAAAAGGTCGCGGCTTATAGTCCGAAATTTACGGTAATGATATTCATGACATCATGTAAGACAAAAATGAGAAGGAACTTTAATACTGGATAAAAAAAAATTGACTGTTGTGGCTCAGCCCAACCTTCCTCCCCTGACCGCATGTCACTGGCTATCATGAAATCACAATCAGCTGTTTCAGTTACGATTCCACAAAAAAAAAGGCAAAGAATAAGCAAACATGTCTTGATCCTTACTCTCTAACTGCTTTTCCCCCCTCCCCCTGTGTGCAACAGGGGAGGGGGTGGCGTGCACACTGACCTCTCCCCTAGTGGTGTGCTGGTGATGGGATTACAGTAAACCGCTGTCATCGACATGGACAATACACTCATGCACAGGTGTGTGTGTGTGTGCTTTGGGGTGTTTATTATTATTTTAAATGTGTCCTCAATTTACATACTATAAAAAAGTCCTCACATGTTATCATTGTTAGTAATAATTATGAGGTATTGATAGCATTGCAACTCCTTTCAAACCAAATTATTGACTCTAGTAGAATAAGGCAGCACTGATTCCCCCCGATAAAGCCTCTTTTGATGACTTTAGATTGGCTCTTGAGCTGTCAATCTATACTCTCTCTCTCTCTCTCTCTCTCTCTCGCGTTGGGGGAAGGTCTCTCTCGCCCCGGCGTCTTCGTCGATTGGATTTGTCTCTTTGCAAGCTTTAAAGACAAGCAAATCCTAATTGAATTGCGGCGCAACTCCGCGGGCTAGTGTATTAATAGACAACTTGACATCAATCGTCCCGCCTTTGCGCAAATGTGTGTGCGTGCAAAGGCGGGTTAAAAGCCTTTCAATTGATCTGGTGGGGGTGGGTGGCATTTCTGTCCATTCCGCATGTGTGGACGTGTCACGGTTGTCCTCTGGACCGGCTTGCGGTACAGAATTTTAAAGCTGGCTCAGACAACTGCACATAAGTCTCCAATCACTACATAGTAAAGACTTTGCCTAATACACGGTTCCCACAGATCCTTAAAAAGTCTTAAAAGGTATGAAATTAATTATTCCAGGGTTTCCACGGATACTTGAAAAGTCTTAAAAGGCATTAAATTCATGATTCTGAAAATAAGGCCTTAATTGGCATTAAAATGTCTTAAATCCCATTTAAAAATGTGAGCACATTAATAAGATTTATATTTGTTTGAAGTAAAAAGATTTGCCAATGGTGTTTTTGATAATTTACACATTTAGAGTTAGGGTTCTATAGGGTAATATTCGTGTTTTGTCTTTTTTTTCTCTTTTTTTTTTCTTTTGCAACTTGGTCTTAAATTTGATATCAGGAAGCATTGAAAAGGGTCTTAAAAAGTCTTGAATTTAACTTGCCTTAAGCTGTAGGAACCCTGTATACTGAAAATAAGGCCTTAATTTGAATTAAAATGGCTGAATTCTTAAAAATGTGAAACCCATTAATAAGATTCATTTTGTTTGAAAAAAAAAATTTGGTAACACTTATCATTTGTGGTTTTTAAAAATTCTCCGATTTACTTTGATGGAAACATGGTGTAACCACAAAAAATAAACTGACAAAACGGTGATGTGATTCCAGTCAGGTCTTTCAGTACTTACTGAAAATAAACATGAAAAATTTGGATACCAGTATCAGGTGACCCCTTATTGGTCATTTAGCAATCAGGAACATAAAATTTCTGGCAATGTAATTTCCGTTCATGATATAAAATACTATGGAACAATATGTAGAAATTCTTTGTTATTATTTGAATTTATTTTTTATTTTTTAAGGATTATAGTGGCTTTACTTCACCTGTCATCTTTGAAATATACAATTGAAAATATATCAAATGCTTTTATTTATTCTGCGTTTAAAGTTATTTCTGATTTAATTTCACAGTTGTTGGATTTTCTTTTTCAAAGGCGCGCAATTTTACATTATGTTATTAATGTCATGAAAACAATTAGTGTTCTAGACTTTTTTCATAATGGAGAACTACCTGTTTATCGTCTAGAAAGAGCAGCAGATACACTTCATTTATAAATTAGGGGAAGAGAAGAACACGGTTTTACTATGCTAGAGTTTATGTATTGCTTTCTTGATCTGCCGATCAAATCATGAATAAGATGTAGGTTTTTTTTTTGCAAATCAGACTGTGTCTCACGAGACACGTCATTCCAACATTGTGGAAATATTGTGGAATCTAAAAAAAGTTTTTTCTTTTGCTTTTTTTCTCTTTCAATTTTCTACGAAAATAAGAATAAAAATCACTTCATACAAATGGTTAAATGTTTTGTATTTTTTTCCTTGTTTTACTCCAAATAATTTTTCCTAATGTACAGACACTGCTCTACTTACGAAAAAAGGCGTGTTTGGCGATAATTTCAGTCTACAGCAGAGGGCGGTTAGGGATGAACTTTAACCCGTGATGTACTGCCAAGTGAAAGATGTACTAAAATGCAGTGCCCCCCCTACATAACAGATTAATTTGTTCCTGAATCAAGCTTATATCGAGAATCTCAAACACGTTTTTCTGCCAACTAATCTGTTCCTGATTTTCCAAAATCATCCAATTCAAGCCTACATTGCAATCAAAGAAATCTTTTTGATCACTAGAAAACACATTCAAATAGAATTGAACATAAAAATAGAGTACAGACGCTGCCCTCCAAACAAGATCCGTTTCGGACGATCGTTCGTAAGTTGAATTTGTTCGTAAATTGCTTCAGTGCTATAGTTTGTATGTTTAAGGCTTGTATAAATAACCTGTTTTGTTTTGGACTAAAAATATAAACATTTCGTGAAACAATATGCTTTACAAAGATAAATAAAGTTTAGTTTAACTTACTTTTGGAAGATGTGCTTCAAGAGGTCCTCCTAGGTGGTAAAACGTGGCCGAAAAAAAACGCTCCGGCCATTTTCTCAACCGCATCAAGCTTCCTTATTCCACTTTAATTTCAAAAGAAACGGCTCGCCTCTTCTTTATACTTTACACCAACCATATTGAACAGTATAGAATGTTTATACACTGACTAATAAGCAGATTTTTTTTTTTACTTCGGGGTGGATGCTGGGTGAGCTCTCACAGCGCCACACGCCGTTAGCGGCGGAAAGAAGCACTACAGTAAACAGGTGCACACAATTCAAAACTTACAGCAATGTCTGTATATTTACAGACATCCCGAAAAAAAATGTTCGAATGGTCGTAAGAATGAGAAAAATGTGAACATTTTGTCAAATATTTTGATCTATCCATATTTTTTCTCTTAATTCTCTCAATTGGTGCTGTGTTTGTTGCCATTACATTTTTCAAGTGTCCTTAATGTTTTGGTGCCCTGCATTAAAGTCATGTCATTGACATTTTACTTACTCTCTTCACAGCATGGCACAAATATCATCCACCACAGAATGCTTGTGTTTATTCTTGTATGTTTCATTGTCTGTCTGCAAGCAAGATCAAGCCGACTTTTGCAAGAGTTCACCAACTGCAGCCTTGAGAAATAACATTTTCTAAAGAAAGCACTTGATAAAAGTCGTCACCTTAAAGGGAACATTGGCTCCACGTGGTTTATACCGTGTTTCTGTTTACAACATGAGACCTTGACTTTTTTCCGTCAGATGTGCGAAGGATCGTCGAGAGAAACCAGCAAGAGGGAAAGTTTGGGTTAACGCGAGTTTCTGCGAGGTGAGCATAATTTGTTTTATTTGGTGGACAAGTATGTTGCCCGTCTTTAAATGTTTTAGAAGGTTATCTGTGGTGATGAAGAAGGGGACCAAATTATTTTTTTATGCAATAGTCTTACTGTTGGATTAAAGTGCGTAACTATGCTATCGACAAACAAAAACTTAAAGAAAAAACAGCTGAACAATGAAATATCATACGCCGGCCACATACGGTCAGTCATTCAGCCTGTTGAACTCACCATACAAAAATGTTAAACATATCATGATAATTTGTATAAAGTGGTAAAAAAATGGCCTACCAAAAAGCTGATTTGGTGCCATTCTTGTCCCCAGTGCCCCCAACAATTAAATAGCAAGCTAAGTATTTATGTACTTGCTATTTTTATCAAGTATTAATTTTATTTATCAAGATATTTATCAAATTTAATGAGGAAAACTAAAACTTTTATTCTAGTTACAGAAATGTTCAATTGTCTTAAAAAAAATCAAAACAAGTTCCACAAGTTTTCAATAAGCAATTTAAAAAGGACCAAAAGCTCCAAAAAGTTAATTCCGTTGGATATGTCTCCTTTATGTTAATGTTCAACCTTAGTGTTCATTAGCAAGTAACTGCCACAGTATTGATTGTGGTTTTCTTATATTTTTTCCTGTATTGTGTGTTTTTCTAAATCATTATTTTTCTTTTATGTTTTATATTAGCTTATCGTGACAATATCCTATCCTGAAATTGGATTATTGTTTTATTTTTAGGCCAAAATCAAAGTGCATGATTGATTGATCAATTAAAATTTTATTATTTGCTCTTTTTTCATACAAAGTGAGAATGAATTCAAAACTAGTGACCCTATGAAACATTTGAAAACAGAAAGGAAAAACGGGCTGATGGGAAAAAGCTGGACCTTATCATTGTCCCTTTTTTCAATGATGTATTAAAAAAAAAGATTTATTCTCACTCTCCCCACCCCCAAAACATGTTTGTCTCCCACTTGTGTGTGTTTTATCTTTAATTTAATTTCATTTTTCTTATTTACATTAGCAGAACCGCCTGGCCGTAGTTTGTTGAAATGTGTGCATAAGAATTGCAATCAAGGTCTAATAGAATATTGTATTCGGCTGCTTGGAGCGGTCGGTGGTTAGGAGCTGAAACCACAAAAGCAAACCACGCGAAAGCAGATGTTCATTGATTGTGTGGGCATTTATTGGGTGTGCCATGACACGAAATCTGGTTTAAGATACTTGCGGAGGCCTAAAGTACGACTGTGTAAATTTTCACAATAATCGGTCCAGGCATTTCAGAGCCTATAAATCACATACATAGACACAAACACACACACAGATGTGTGCGCGCACACACGCACACTCACATCGGGATTTATAAAGTAGTTTATTTATTTACATTAGATAGATCCAGAAGTAGTATATTTTTTACTTTTACTTTTCTTTGTATACGTCAGCCAGGGCGGTGAGATAACACAGAGCAGTGTGCAAAGTGTACTTCTCATTTTATAAACTGACGTGTACACTAAACCCTAAAATAAGCAAATGCACACTCAGTCCGTGGAGGAAACACTTGAGTCTGCATTGAACTGTACAGTGCCATGCTCGAGGACACTTTGACAGTGTTCGGGAGATAAACTTTCTCTGAATTTCAACACTCAACCCACCTTTTGAATCTGAATCCATCTTCATGCTCTGTCAAGATTACAAACTAAGAAACCTCTAGAAGTGTGAAAGTGTGTGCGTGAGCCGTCAAGCACAATGATTGTTGCCCTAAACCATAAATCACTGTGCTCATATGAGAGCACCAAAATGTGTTTTAATTGTGCCGCGCTTGGAAGACAGAGAGGAATAAGTCAACGTATAATTAAGACGCATTACTTTGATTGTTTTCTTCCCAGATTACAGCATCGTGCGATGCCATTGGACGACAGAGAGAAGGGGATTTGTAGTGTAATTGTGTGTGTTGGGGACTCCCTGCTGTGGTTTTGGATTGTGTTCCTTGTGGGGCCTAATGTTTTGCTAACAGAGTGTTAATAATGACTAATTAATGATGCCACCAATCTGACAGAGGGAGTGAAAAGAGAGGAAACCGAAAATGTCGTCACGACCCACAAAACAAAAGCAGTCTAAATGCCTTTTGTAATGGTTGTTTTTCGGCAGATAGGTTCTATCAAATGGATTTAGACACCATGAAATAGCCTTATGCATATTTTTATGAAGGAAGGAGACCAAGAGGAAGGTCGCGATTGACGTGGATGAATGGTGTTATGAGTGCACTGCAGGTAAGAGGTCTAAATATAATGGAAGCTAGAGCTCTTGTTGGTGATAGGAAAAAGTGGAGAGGTGTTGTAAAAGGATTGTGGGATGTTTAGACGCGTTCTAAGGGATGGGCAGGGCACCTGTATGATGCGGCAGGGGTAAACCAGTGAAAAGCTGTGAGGCTCTGCTGTTGAAGAGAAAAGTGTCTTGTGTCACCCTGACCCGAGTCACATGGCCAATTTCCTGTGTCCCGTTTCATCTGGAGGGACGAAAGCATGACCAACTTAGGTGCCGAGGTGCTTAACTTGTTTGGGTGTTTGGGCATTTGGGTTGGCCATGGTCCAAACATGTTTGTGTGTATGTTTACTACTTTTTCCCTTTTTTATTTTCTTTGTTTTTGTATGTGTTTGTCTTGCTGTCAGTCACCCTTCTTGAGGGTTATAACCAGGGTAGATAGATGGATAGATATTTTCATTACAGGGACACTGTGTATTATTTGGTGCCTCATAGTGGTAAAAAAAATAATGTATATGAAAAACATGTTGATTGAATAAGAAAATACATTAACTATTATATAAAAGTTTTTTAAATATTCAATGGTCGAGAAATTTGCTATCATTTTAAATAACATTAGCCTCTCCGCAAGGGAGCTGACATAGTTGTCAAGCATATTTCTGCTACATGTACACAAAAACAAAAAAACTTGCAAAAGACTGGTAAAAAAAGAGAATAAAATTGTGCTTTTGGTCATTTTGAGTCTCCATAGTTTGTATTCCTCCTTGTGATTTTTTAGCACTCGTTTTAGTCACATTACACAATACAGCGACGTCTAATGGTTAACTATTACACAGTGTTCCTTTAAGAAACAAAATATATTAAAAAATGCACCAGCCTAAGTTTTAGATCAGAGGATGGTGTAATAATAGTCTGTAGTTTGCAATAGTCTGTGGTCTGTGCAGCCATTTGAGACTCCTTGTGATTAAGGGCATCACAAATAAACATGACTTGACTTAAAAAGAAAAACAGTATTTTGTATAAGGAATTGCTGTAGAAATAAATAAAAACTATCATTAGCAATGACCAGCAATGCTAGGTTAAGAAACTAGCAATGCTTGGTTAGAGTGACGTTCATAAATTGTTGTTCCTCAACAACGCTAATGGGGCTTAATTCGCTATGGCCATTAACAAAGCCAGTCATCGCTATTTCTATGTTCAGCAGCTAGCAATGTTTGGTAGATGTGAGGGTCATAAATGCAACTAAGGTTAGTGCTAATAAGCCTTGCTTTTCTGTGAAATTTATGCTAGCAGGAATATGTTTAGCAACAAGCGACACTCGGTAAGCATCATAAATGGTTGCAACTCAAGTGCGGCCAACTTCTATGCTGTGGCCTCTAGCATTGGCAACGAATAGAAATGCCGGGTTGTCGCAAGGGTCGTAAATGGTTGCAGCTCTAGCTGTGCTAAAGGCTCTAGCTTTCCGTGGTTTCTTGCTATAACTGGAAATGTAACAACTGAAGAGAAAATGCTTATTAGCATTATGGTATTATTCTTGTCAAGTTGCCATACATTGACAATAAAATGAAGCAGTAAAATGTCAAACGGAGTTCCGAAATATACTTATCATTGTTAATGGGAACAAGAGTCCCCTGAGATATGCAAAATAAGCAAAGTAGCGTCGGGCTTATCATACAAGCATTTTGCTTGTTCCTTAATCATTTTGATAGTGAGACATATTTTCTTGTTTCGACAGTATGAAATCCACACAGACAAAACCTTGTCTATGTTCATTATCTTTGCATTTCGAGGAGTCACAACACATTTCACTTCCTTTGAAAAGGATGTGGCCTTTTTAAAAATGTTTACTCTGTCTCTTTTTATGTTGCGAACCGTCGACTCATTTTTGCCAAAATAACGGGTGACCATTGCATAGCTATGGCCCTATTTTACCATGTCCATTAAAGCCACCTTCTCATTAACCGTTAGCATCTTCCTCCTTTTCTTAAGGTTGGCTAGAGGAAATACTAGATGGACCTTTAAGAACCATTTTCAAGCACTATTTATGAAAACAAAACTGTAGAATGTGTGTAGGAGTTGAATAAGCTTACTGGGCACGCTCGGTATGAGATGTTTTAATGGCAGATGCTGGCCAGCCAATCAGAGTCATAGATAATTGACCATCATGTTTATTTGTATAGCCCTTAATCACAAGGAGTCTCAAACGTCTGCACAGACTATTGCAAACTGCAGACTATTATTACACCATCCCCTGATCTAAAACCTACAAATTTACTGTTTTTAATATTAGACCTATGCAAAAGAGATTAGAGAGGAGGCTATTTTGTTATTTTGGCTATTGTTGCGCACTGTTGTTTGTTGTTCTGACTATTATGAACTGTTGACATCATTGGCACTTTCAACCAATCATGTTCTTTGATTCCACATCCTTTAGGGCGTATCTGCGTTTGTAACCTAGGAGATATAGTAAAAAAAAAAGGCCTCAGGGGAGGGCCTTTAAAACCGGGTGGAATTTCTTATTGGAGAGTTGGGATTCCCTGTTCACCTTACAAGTTCAAAATGTATAGATGTATTCTCTTCTTACTTCGAGTGTCTACTAATCTTTAAACTTATGTTTTTTTTTTAATTTGATAAATATTTCTCAACCCGCAATGCACCGAGGTTGCGAAGTAACGAGGGTTACGGTAAATTATAAGGGATAACAAAGTGCAATTGTAAATATGAACACATGTGACAGGTGAATTGTATGACCAAATTCTGGACATTTGCGACTGTTTTGTTGCAGGGTTGTAAGGTGGGACCACGAGCTCGACATGGCGCCCTTGGAAGCTCGTTTTGATGCCATCATTTGTGCAGACTGGTAGGTTCACACTCAAACGTACACGGAAATTCTTTTATCTCGACTTAAGCGTCACTGTGCCGGGACCTCATGCCCCGCCCGCCTCCCGTTTCACACTAAATTGCTTCGTTTTCACGCTCGGTGTCCCGTCAAATGGACGACTTAGGCAAATTGCAAATAATTGCGTCTGGACAAGCGCACGGGCGTAGCCAGACGGCAAAAGCGTTTGAGGGGCGAGGAGAGGAGGGGCCACATGGGCCATCATGTAAACATGGCTGGTACGTAGATCTGGCAGTTCAAAAATTTGAAAAGCAAAACAACATGTCTCAAATATGGGGAACTACATTTTACGAAGCTCGAAGTGATTTTTGTTTGCAGTGTTGTGAATTCCGTCTATTTGTAAGTGAGGTCTAGAAAGGCTTTTTTATATTTTTAAATAGTTTTTATCTGTTTAATTCAATTCAGATCCTTTTTTTCTAAATCAATTATTTAAAAGGACACTGGGGTATAATTTTACCACTCAATGTTGCTGTTTTGTGTAGTGCTACTGAACGAGTGCTGCAAAGCACATTGAAGAATACAAACTACGGAGACTCAAAGTGACCAAACAAGATGGCTGACAATCATATCAGCTCCATATAGTTGGGTCTCATGTTATATTTAAAAAAAATGTCTTGCCCTGTGAGTATTAAAGAAATGTTTATATATGTTTGTGTGTTTTTGCTTATTTTTATTTAAATTATTTTTTTTTCATTATTATTTCAGTTTATGTACCATTAAAGAGGTACACACAATATAATAGTTAACCGTGCTGTTGTCAAATTGACCCACTACTGTATTGTTAAAAATCCAGAAAAAATCCCCTAAATTTTATATATTTTCTTTAACTTAATGTTAAGAGTTTTCCTAGATGGACTCCATGTTTGAAAAAAATGAAATTTTATTTTGAAAAAGTACAAAAATGTGACTTAAAATTAGAACAACAGGAGGGTTGGCTGTTAAACTTGATTTTTTTTCGTAATAAAAATGTTATTCTTAAAAATCCCAGCAAAAATTGTTGCGTTAAAAAACTGAAATATCATCTGACTCAGGTACTTTTAGAATCAAATGATCAGTAAGTTGATAAAGTTATTTTTTGATGGAACTTTTGGTAACTAATAATAATGAATGTAGATTCTAAACAAGGGCCGGTTGTTCTAACTAGAGGTACAACAACCAATCGGTTATCAAAATATATATTTTTATAATAAAGAGTTTCTGTAGATTTTCATTCTTCCGTGTGCTTTTTACCACTCTTTTTCGCTTACGTTACACAATACAGCGTCATCTAGTGGTGAAATAATCCACACTGTCCTTTTGTAGCGCAGCATTAGCCAACATCAAAACCACATTTTCATGATAATTCCAGGCGACGGTCAGCTCCAAAGCTGACAAAGACGGATAGCTCAATTTCAATAAAACGACGTTCGAAAGCAATCAGGTGCGAAAGGAATCAATTACACGTAAAGTTACCGCATTTGCGTACGGGTGTCATTCATTCCCTGCGCGATAATTGCTGCGGTGAGTGACGGTTGACCGATAAATGGGCACGTCATTGCAATGATCACCTGGGAAAAGGTCAACGATTTCGTCGGATTCATTCAATCTCCAACTGTGACGAGTGGGCAAGTTAGCGTGACGCTAGCGACTAGGTGGCTTTCCGATGTCATCGGATATGCCCGCCCTACGCATCGTCTTTTCTTTGGCTCTCCAATCTGCAGGCTGACTATTGTTTTTGCTCATGCGGTTGAAAGCGGAAACGTGCTAATTGCTCCATCCCGAAAAGAATAATTTCATTTGCGGCAATTGGATTCACCAGGATGAGCTTTTGTCCACCAAAAGTATCACAGTCAAAAGTGCAACTACTAATTAATTAAAGACTCATTGATGTTCGACTATTGTTTCTTTACAATCAGTACATTTTTCAGATAGTCTTCGGATTAAAAATTCTCCTAATCCTTAGGGTTTTACCTTTGCAACAATAGTTTTTTGTCAATCTTTACTGTGTTCCATGAATGGAATTAATTTATCTCAGTGGTTCTAAACTGGTCTGACTTCAGAGCCCACCATCACACCCTTATTACAAGCCGCTTACAATCTGCTTAAATCTTAGCTGCCCGAAACGTTCCTCCATGGTGTGGGTTGCAGTTGTTGTCGTTGTTGTTCATTTTTATATTTAAATCTTTCTTTTTCCAATTAATGTTTTTTCCCGTTAGGGGGTTAACCAGCAGTAACGGAACGAGAAGAACTGTATAACAGACTTGATTTTTGAATTAAATTTGATTGTCTTGTCATTGATAACAACGTAGTGAATACAACGTATACAACTTATTCAGAATACAACTATACAACAATAAGAATAACACAAAAATAAATAATACTACGACAAAGATAATCATACCATTTATTGATAATGCAATGCTATTAATACAAAGATGTTACTACAACAACGACAATAATACAGCAACGGCGATAATATGACAACAACAATGAGAATACACCAACTTTAATCCAACAATAACTCAAAAACAATTCTACAACAACAATGACAATACAACACCAATATTAGTATAACAACAATGATAATACAACAATGACAACAACAATACAACAACAACAATAACAATACGTCAAAAATTGTAATGCCACAACAATAACAATACAATACAACAATAATACAATACAATGTCAACAATAACCTCAAAATGCAATACAAAAACAACGGTAATGCAACAACAATTATAACACTTAAACAATAATACAACAGCAATAATTTAACAGCAAAGATGACTACAACAACAAAAATGATAAAACAACAAAAATATAATACTACAACAAAAACAACGATCATACAGGGACAACGATGATGATAATCTAACAATGAAGATGATAATACAACAATTACATCAATGATTATATTACAATATAGGTAAAAATACAACAACAATAATAATCATAACAATATCGGTAATAATAACGATAATGATGCATTTTATTTGTTAGGTATTTTATATTTTAGAAAAAAAAAATCAGAAATAGGATTTATCTCTTAAATTGTTTAAATCCTTTTTTATGTATTTACTATTCATCTTTGAATATTAACAAAACTCGACAACCCGGAGTTGAAATTGTGAAAAAATACAGTAAAAAATAAGTTCTTGCCTTTTTGCCGATGTGCTATGTAAACTTGCAATTGGGAGGAATTTTTACCCCATTTCTTCTGTTTTAATGTCATTTACCATACACTCATATTTCAAATGTTTTGGCAACCCATTTGATGTAGAAGTTTGTCGTCCTATGTGCCCCCCAACTCCACAGGAGCACTGAAAAAATTCCCCCTCAGTCATTGACATCGACTAGCCTTTACGTAAAGGCAAACACATAACGTCATATATTTCCGACGTTCCACCCAACGATGCACCCGATATAGACACGCACCCTGGTTGTCTACTTTGACCGTAAACCTCTCGTGAGCCTAGTGTCCCCACTGGGAGGCTAAGGGGGTCAGCACCAGACAATAAGGGGGCCTTAAAGGGCAACGCCTCTCAATTAGGGAGTCCATAAATGTGGTTGATGGTGAAGTGACGTATCAAAAATCTATCCATTCCTCTTCAGAGTCATATCTTCCATTTTTCAGCGATTCCGTCCTTCTGTTTACCATTTAATTTTCCGATAATGTTTTTGTTTTAGAGACGTTTGTTGCCTCATTTTTTCCGCTGTCCTCTCGGTGACATGCTGTCCTTTCCTTGCACTTGCGTGCACGGCGACTTCCTTGTTGTTCCTCGCTGCTTTGCTCTTCCTCTGTGAATGAACGCGCGTGGCAAAGTAAAGCAAACACAAACTTCTCACCTTTCAAGGCAAATAAACGGCACCCCACGCAAGAAAAATAAACTCCGTTTAGCTCCGACTTGCGCACATCCTGCTTCTGTTTTTAAAACCGATTTGGATTACACGCAATATTTAACCCTGCTTGTAAATACGTCATGCAAATGAGAGAATTGAAAATTTGGCATGCAGGTCCAGATAGCAGCTGGAAACCCCAGTTGGACATCCAGGATTAAGACAAATCTCTATTGTTGCTTTTTAGTCAAATTAATCATCTCAGCTGGCATGATAAGCACATCAATTTTGTTTGAATATTCAGACAGGTTGGTGTTGCCATCTTTGTGTTTTTATATGTTTTCATATCTATGCATCTTTTCATATGAAAGATGATGGGTTCATCAAGTGTAACTCTATTGGACACCTACATCAAACAACGGTTAATTATTAATATCTTTACTAAAGACACCAAGTCAAGTCAAGTCATGTTTATTTGTATAGCCCTTTATCACAAGGAGTCTCAAAGGGCTGCACAGACCACAGGCTATTACAAACTGCAGACTTCACCACCGCCTGATCTAAAACCTACATGAGGGCAAGGAAAAACTCAAAAACATCAGTAACACAACAGTATACAAAATCCTACCATTAACAAAACAGTATATCCAGAAAGTCATCGCAATCTGTTTCATACTTTTAGACAATAACTGTTTAAAGCAACAACAAATTGTGGAATTTTCACAGACTGTAACACTGTGCTTCTGTGGTGCTTCACGGTCTTCGTGTTTTTGCTGCTTTCACTTTCTCTTTCAAAACGTGATGAGCTGTAGAGGGCACTTAAGACCACTCTATATCTTTTTTACCACAAGGCAGAACAATAATATTGCAATGTTCGTAAATGGAAAAAAAGGGCATCGTAACAATACTACAATTAGTAAGTTCAATAAAAGGTTGCAGTGGGTGCAGAAGTTTAAAGTTTTACAGTTAAGTTACCATACACAAGTAATCATTTTCATAGAAAAAACAAATATTAAAAGCAGAAAGACTTTTAAATCATTAAATCAAATATTTAAATTAGTGTATATATGCTCCTTTTTACTTCTAAGTGTGCGCGAGTTTCCCTGATATAAATAAACTGTAGTGGAAATAAATTCAATTGTTATTTATTTTTTGTCATTTCACATTTTTTTTCTATGTGGTAAATTTCGAAGTGTCCTTGGGCAAGCCACTGAACCCTTAACGCCTCCATATGCATATGGTGTACAGGTAAATGTGAAGCACATTGTGAAGCACTTTGAGAGGTCTTCGGTGACTTGATTGCAGACCATTTATAAACAAATCTTACATCTCAAAATTATAATTTAATTGTGAGCCTCTGAAGACTCCCAGCCCTGCAGCTAAAACTCACTTTTCATGCTATACATTTACCTGCCAGGCAGCCCCCGTGAGAACGTATTTTCTAACGTGTGGCCAAGTAAGTTTAAATGACTTGACACCCCCTACCCTAGGCATTAATTTCAACTCACCAAAAATGAAACATGGTTCCTGGTTCTTTTCTTCTCTTGAAATGTTAGTGAAGCTCAACCACGCACAGATTTGTGTGTGCACTCTATTTTATTTATTTTTTTCTCATTCCCATTGCAAACTCGCCACCAGACCGCATGTGACGTACTCGGCACTCCCCTGTTATTCAACTCGTGCAAATTGTTTTTATTTTCTCCCTATTCTCTCATTTGTTGCTCGAGTCAACAAAATCAAAATAAACACGCTGTGCCTTATCTACCGCTTGCCATCTCCATCACTCTCTCTCTTTCCCAGTTTGTTCCTGGACCAGTACCGAAGCAGTCTGGTTGATGCTATAAGGAGATTACTGCAGCCCAACGTAAGTGTGTGTGTCTGTACTGTATATATCCGTGCTTATCCCCCAATTCCTCTAAATCACTCGCTGCTCTCAATCATAATTAGGCGAAAGCACACTTTAATAATGTGACAGGATTAATATCATGTAAGTCTTTAATGCGTACGAGGCTCTGTGATCTCCCTCCTGGCCTTGCCTTCATCGGAAATCCCGGGCAACTTTTGGCCCCGTGATAAGACCGCATGCTGCGACGAGGGGAGTGTGTGTGTGTTGTGGTGGGAATAAAAGCAAAGGGCTGCAAAAGATAGCGTTGCGATTTAGCTTCATCTGAAGGAAGCGGGTCGCGTTTTAAGTACATAGACCGGGCTGGTGCGGGGAACTTTGAAAACGGCGATGCCGCTGAAAGGAAGAACACACGCAGGCTCGCCTCAATTAGAAATTGATGTGCGAATTACACTTGAAAGTTGAAGGCGGATCACAAGCAAAGCGACGTGGCTTTCATTTGCAATCATGTAAGTGACATGAAGGCGTCAATTACATTAGAATGTTTGATCGGGTCTCACTAATGCTTGCACTTCTTTTGGAATGGTGGCAGAATATTAACATGATAATCATCCAGCAAATATTCTTGGTGAACAATTCATTTTTGTGCAAAAACAAAACTTCCTATGACTAAATCAGCAATATATGCATACCTGTCAACCACAGCCAATTGCTTCCCTTATTAATGGTTTTCATTTAACTTACCGAGCAATGGTAAACATTACAAAAGCAATACAGAACCTGTTTACTCACAGCAAGGCATACTATGTAAAATACTGAGACAATATTAGCAATTTTCAATGATGTTGTATGCTACTAGTAATCGAAACAATCCGAATTGGAGCCAAAATGGGGAAGACAAAATCGGTCCAACAAATGAAAAATAAAATTCTTGTACACAAATAGTTATAAGATGTACAGAATTTGAAATGATGAAAAAAACCTACAAAATACTGGGAAACCTTATAAGTTGACAGGTTTGTGGTCAAGTTTTGGCTGTGTTCTAGAGGAAATGTCAACCATTGTAAGAGTTAAATACAATATTATTGCTCTTATGTTAAATATACAACCCCAGAATTGATTTTTGTTTTTTTCATTAGCTAAATCAGGTGTCAACATCCAATGGACAAATAAGAATGTTGGCCACAAACCAAGGACTGGACTATCTAGATGTTGAAAATCTTTAAAAATACGCATATAGTCTAATGAACCCAATTCAAACTATTGGAATCCTAGCAAATAAATTCCAATATTATTAGATACATAAAGCAATGTTTTTTATTGTTTGGTCAGTACGGTAATCTTTAATTCTCAAAAGGCACAAAAGACACATTTTCATTGTATAAAAATCCCAGTAACATGAACAATGAATGAAATAATATGGAAAAAAAACTTCTCAGGGGGTTAAATGTGGTCCACGGGTCTATTCTGACATAGGTGACATACACATTTCTAAAATATAAATGTAATATTTTTTTGTTTATTGGTGCAATATTACCCGAAAATTCCATAGGTAGGGACAGCATACCAAAAGTACAAAAGTATGTTTAAAAAATCCAGTCCACCATATGATGAATGACATTTAGGCTTTGCGAAGTGAAAGTGGGAAGTCATAATTAACAATGTTAGCTTGAATACGCCTCGATGGAGAATTTCAACTATGGTTGTACCCGATTGAACCCCAAACAAACATTTCTATGAGAAGTGAATTCCCATTTAAACATTGCCTGTTAGGTTCCCTTTCTGACTAGGTAACAAATAACTTTGTAGTTTAATAGAAAATCAAAATAAGGAACAAAGACATCAATGATTTTTGAATTTGCAAGGAGAACAGAAGAAGACGGTACAAAAAAGAAATGTTACAAAAAGCAGATCTGCCCTAAAGGACACCGACATTATTGGCCGATACAATGATGTAAACAGTGACTAAAAGTTAAAATAACAAAAGACAGTGAGGATTAATAGTCAAAATAACGAACTGGCATGCAATGTCCTTTGAAGGTGTCCAATGTTAATAACAGAAAAAAACAGGATACAAGAATCAGTAACATTCAGATTTGCATGGAAATGCATGCTATTAATAACAATCTATTAAACACTTAAAACATAACACAGTCACACACAGTTACTATTTTCATAATTGTTGCACTTCGACAGTGCTGTAATGTCGCTGCAGTTGCCTCTGGCTAATACAATCATATCTTTCGCTTTAATCCTGCCTGGATAATTCAACAGCTCACATGATTTGAGCGGCGGCCATCAGAAAAAACACCGCCACCAAATATTGAATCATCCCCTAAGCTGATTAAGCAATTAACAAAAGGCTGACTTCTCTCGTGGAATGGTGTTCGTTTGTTTGTGACAAAGGTGCTGCCAGTGCTCTTAATGAGACAAGCGGGTTGTCAAGTTTAGGGGGTTTGTCTGATTATCGTCGGTGGGTTTTGCAAACAGGGTGCGGCCGATTGGGATGAAACCCAAAACCGCCGTGAAAAACTGGCCTGCCCCGCCGGCTCTTTCGCTTTTGAGCTAATTTTCGCAATTGTACGTGCTCGTCTGTGTGCAGCGTCTAATTAGAACAATAACAACACCATCAGCGTGAAATAAAACTCAAAGCTGGAGGATTTCAAAGAAACTTTGAACCTGTTGTTAATCCTCTTAGTCTTCAGGATGTCTGCGCTACACACACAAACAAGAACGCAAGTAAACACTCTTTCTTCATGACTGGTGTGCACGTCTCACTCTTTGTGAGATTATTGAAACGAGACTTCACAGACCGCATGTATACGCTCACATTTTCATGCAGCTTTGATTTGTTTTGTTGTGGAAATAAAGACAACTGCACACAAACAGTACTTGTGTTTGAATGTGTGTGTAAAAAGTTTTTGACGTTGTTGTTCTGGGCCAGGGCATAGCATTGGTTCTGGCACCGCTTCGAGGCAACACGCTGCAAATGTTCTGTCAGCTGGCCCGGAAGGCGGGACTGCAGGTGGCTCAGCAACAGCAGTATGATGAGCAAGTGTGGAAGGTACATCTAAAGGTGAGTGTTCTCTTGTTATGCCAAAAATGAACCAAACATTTAATAACACAAAAAATAACTTATGGTTTTAAAAACGTACACAACCAACGATCTTACTGATTAACCATTTGAACCAAGGTGACAAGTTGACCAATTTGGATCAAAGAACAGGCTGGTTTCAGAGATGGAAGGAGTTCCACAGAACATTGCATTTAGGGACATAACATCCTTTTTGATGATGATATTGCCAGACTGGCAGAAGAAGATCAGGAACTCAGAGATCTGGTCAATCGCCTGGACTGAGCATCAATCCAATTTGGGATGGCAATCAGCACAGAAAGAAAAAAAGTAAAGACAGGTCACTCAATGTATCACCACAAACATCACCTGCAACCACCAAGAGCCTAAATCTGTCTGCAAATTTACGTATCTTGGAGATGTCTCAACAGAGGAGACCAGAAATCATGACCAGAATACCTCAAATCACAGTCGCAAATGCTAGACTTAAAGCCATCAATACAGTAGATACAAGAACATTGCTGTCAAATAAAAATCAGATCCAATGCAAGTGCTGGTTACTTCTAATCTGGAAAGAAAAATCCAGGCCATGGAGATGTGATGCAATAGGAAACTTCAAGGTATCAGCTACAAATGACACAGTGCACTTCACCATCTGAGGGGAAATTAACCCCTCCAAAAAACTTCTCAACTGTGGGCAAACAAAAACTGCAGTGGTATAATCACGCCTTAAGATCATAAAGACTGGCCAAGATCATTCTTCATGGCACAAGAGGGCAGAATCAGAGGACGACAGCAAAAGAACTGGCCGACAAAATCAAAGAATAGCCAACATGAGCCAAACTTAGGCCAGGAACCTTCAGCAGTGGAGAGCTGTCTTGGGTCACAGTCACAGTGGTGCTCTGGCAACACAGGCCAGGCAGATAAGGGAACCGTGAACCGAAAACTATAAGATATTAAAACAACAAATTCTAAATGTGAATTAACCTTCTAGCCAAACAGTTGACGAACCAGCCAAGCTCCCATCTTAGCAACTAAAGCCACACAAATAAACACAACATAAATAACAAATCACCAAAATAATCAAATCAGGGGGTCGGCTTGTACGCATATAAAACAAAATGAACACAAGGGGACCTAAGATATTCGTCACCCAATGGCCGTGCTTAATACTCTCCTGCCGCCCAATCCCTTCTTGCTCTTCAGTCAATTGGTCCTGTCCCAATTGTGTTCAAAATGGACCACATCTCATTTTATTGTGATCTAATCTGCCTGTTCTTAATAAAGGGTACCAAGAAAAGTAATTAGGAAACAATGACAAAAATAATAGTCAAAGAAGGAAATCATTGAGAAATAAGAGAATCCCATTTAAGCATTGCTTAAAGGTACAGTAAATGGGATAAAATGGGTTTAGTTTTATCTTTATTACAAGTTATAGTTACCTTTATTATCTACAGAATTAAACAATTATCGTTGTTTAGGTACATGTGTTATCGGTGTTTTGGGTATGTATTTATTTAAAGTTGTAGTGTGTAGTTTTAGGGTTTCACAAAAAGTTGAAAGTGAAATATTTTCTATATTAAGGATGTGTTAACAATGCCCAAAGGAGTTCAAAGAACCCTTATGCTTTAATTTACCTTGTACCTATCTACTTTTATTTTACTTTAATCAGGCCTGTTCTGGGTGGAACAAACCCACAAAAAGTTGAAAAAAGAAGAGTTATTTCGAGCATGTCTAAGAAATAAAGGCAAAACATGTGGAACTCTTCTGCCATCTCCAGGCTAAAAGTCATGATTGCAGGCTTAAGTTTTCAAATGACGCACCCCACCTTTAAGTAAGTGACTATTTTAAAGCAGTTTTAGTAAGTCGGCTTATATGCGAGTGTATGCTACATGATTTTCAAAATAAATCTTACCCCCAGTTTGGAGTTCACTTAAATTGTTTCACAATAGCGATATTTGTGCAGCTACCACATTTTTAAAAAACATATTCAGAAATTAATTGAACAGGATTGACACAAACGTGAACAAACAGAAACACACACCCGGGTCAGGTGCTGCCTACAAAGATGAGGACAACTTGGAGTGATTTCCCCCCCACATAAGAAAGTAATTAAGTCTTCTCTGCTTATCTTCTCATAAGCACACCAAATTGGTGAGTGTGGTTGTGTGTGACCAAAACTGACCATTCGAACCCACAGCTAAGAAAAAATAAAGGATTTCTATCACCAGCTCGCATAGAGCAGACATCATTTAGACGGCATGTTGGCCAGACATGACACGCGAACATGTGATGATATCACACCCAAACACAAGCAAGCACACCCACGCGTGTACCAATGAGCAGCTGCTCCTCATTTGTACTACAGATTAGCTTCTCTGGCACCTATTCTTGCAGAGGGAGGCCCACAAAATAAGACGAGACGATATCACGACCTGCACAATGTGGATTTGCATTTCACGTCAGTTTAAGATACTCAAAAAAATCAAACCCAAATTGCTCGTTTCCAAGGAAGAGGTGACTTCAAGTAAGAACTTATCTATAATTTTTTGTGCTGCAAATCATTGCAGCTATTCTTCCGATCACGTTGTTTCAAACACAAACAACAAGTCAGTTTTAGTGCTTGAAATGAATGAATGCATGAATGAAAACTTTATTCGAACACCAAATTAAAAAATAAAAAAAACAGAACAAAAATACAATATAATACAATAACTCAACAACAAAATAACATTACATAATATGTTCGAAATCCTTAAATGATTGAATTTTAATGTATTTTGTATGAAGTTATTGCCATGTTTCTCAACAGGTCTGCTTGAAAATGAAGCCGACACTGCTCTTTGGTGGCTTTGCATTACCATTGCATTTCTTCTTCCCTGGTGATTAACAGCTGCTGGCATTAATTGGTACATTAATTGCGGGTGGCACCCACGAGGAAAGGTGCATGCTACACCTAAAACAGGGCATTATGAAATGTTTATTAGTGCGGGGATTACCCATCAATTATGGACATTTATTATATTTACCAGTGGTAAATTGTATTGCGCAGAAATACCTGCAACTAAAAATTTAGGCTAAATATTATCATTTTTATGATCTAAAAATCATACGTCTTGATGAATGCACACAAATGATTAAAAATCACATATGTACATTGCAGATATATTAATGGCTCCGCAAAATACATGATTCTCACAGGATTATTTTTCTTTCAATAGTACTGGAATAATTAGAAAATCAGCATTGAAATTCCTGAAAAAATGCTTTGTTTTTTTACCACTTCGAGGCGCTGAATATTACACAATGTCCTTTTAAAAAATGTCTATTAGTAGGAACGTGTCTCGTCCACATTAGTAATCATTTTAAATGTAAAACTAAAAAGCCCTTATAGGAGGTGAAGGGATTATTCAGATTGAATGAATTACCCTCCCGCTGAATCCGCTGGGATCTTTTTGGATGTTATTTATCGCAGCTATTCGATTCCCTCAAGGGAAATTGGTAACAGCCATATCCTTGTTTTTGTGTTCATGGAATACAAAGGTCACAATTATGGTCCATTGCAAGCTTGCATTTTGGGTTTAAGAAGTATGCACTCCCCCACCAAAAAAATCACGTAAGCTCTAGTGTATGCGGCAGGGTGCGTTTGTGTGTGCAGGCTGCGACGTGCAGCCGACAGAGCTCGGGCGTTATCCTCTTATCCTCGCTGTTGTGGAATAGCGAGGCAAGCAGCTGGAGGGACTGCAAGCCGCCTGATAATGCCGCCTCTATTTTCCGAGCCGCCATCTTAATCTTGTTACCCAAATGCTTGTGAAGTGAGAGTCATGAATTTTAATTTCGCTGGTTCCTTGGCGCCCGCGCATAAGTCGAAGCCGACAAACTTCAACTCGGTTCTGAGCACGTTTGCCGTATCGCAGTGCACAAACTGGTTTTTGCATCTCCGGCGGTTTCGCTCCGGATGTGCAAAGCTTGGGCGTGATTTGTTTTTGTTTGCCACACCGAATTTGTTCACATCGTTGCACATACCGCACAAACTCTATTTGCAAGCAAATTGAGATAGAGAATTGTCGAATGTCATACTTGGCTGTGTAACGGTTGGCAACAAATAATTCCTAGTATCAACAGACTCAACCACAGCTACTCCAATTGCCTACTACTAAAATAGCATTGGATAACACCATTCCAAATTAACCATGTACCAGAATAACTGTGCACTAGCTATAGTAGGTCAAAGGGGATTACTGAACTCAATACAGTGTTTCCAAATAAAGAAAACAGGTAAAACTAACTTAGCATAAGATAATAGGCCCAAAACCTGGCCCAAAATGTGGGCGGATTTGGCAAAAATCACCCCTCCTCCTCCCGAGTCCTTACAAATAAAACATCAAAATTTAGGTTTGCTTTGGGCTCGGTCCCTCAAATCAAGTTAATTGGTTGGGCTCAGGATAGTTCGGGCTTTAATACTGGCAGGCCTAGGTCAGGTCTGGCTGGATTTTTTTAGGCCTGATCTTACCTCTATAAAGAATCCTTTCTACCAGTCCGCTGCCAAAAGAAGTACTTATTACTTAAAGCACATGTGTAAAACCCATGACCTGCGGGCCAAATCTGGCTCCCCACATCATTTCTTGTGACGGACATTGCTGACAGAAGCATTGACGCTCATTTTTTCTTTTGTGTGTCAAACAACGACTTGCAGTTTCTAATGTCCACCGGATGTCGTCGAAACCAGGCGCTTCTTGCAAAGCACCCACTTTCGCTTTATTTGCTGACGACCATTAATCTAACAGAGAACATTGAGGAAACCCATTCTGTTGTTATTTTACCTAAAATAAAAGTCATGGACATAATATTTAAGGCAATTTATAATAAGTTCCCATATTTAGGTAAATATGAGTTAAAAAAAAGAGCATAAATACCTTAAAATCATTAAATCAGTCATTTAAATTAGTGTTTGTATGCTATTACTGCAACTTTCCATTCTCCATGAGTTCCACGAGTTACTTAAACTGTAACGGAAATAAGTTAAATGGTTTGGTTGATGTTTTTACAAACGCACACTTAATTAACACTACAACACATAACATCTTAAAAATATTGTGGGGGGAAAAATCTCAACAATCGTTTTAAGATCAAATCATAAATCCCTGAATCATAATTTGGAAGACCCCCAGCGCTGCAGCTAAAGCACCTTTTTCATACTATTAATTTACTTGTCTCTTTGGGACTGGGTTTTTTACTGTGTGGCTCCCAAGCTAAAATTAGTTTGACACAACTGTATTAAAGAGAGACTGTGTATTATTGTTTTAATTAATAAACAAAAAACATGAACCATTACATAAATGTGTCCTTTTAGTAACCCATATGTTGAAAAACATACTATTTATTTTACATATCAATAGCCTTGTCTAGAAGGAGCGTACATGATTGTTTGCTATTTTGCTGCTGCGGGTACACAAATACCAAAAACCTCCGAAAGAGGCTGGGCAAAAAAATAACAAGAAAAATTATGTGTTTTGGTCTCTTTGAGTCTCCGTAGTTTATTTTCTTGATAATACAGGCGCTCCCCTACTAACGAACATTCGTTAGATAGAACCTTTTTTTTGGGGATGTCGAAAAATATCTGGACATTGCTCTAAATTAGATTTAGTATTGTGCACCTTTTCCCGAGTTCAGGACAGTACTGCTTCTTTCTGCTGCTACCAGCCTGTGGCGCTGTGAGAGCGCACCCAGCAAATCTGCTTCCTCTTCCTAGTTCGTGTGTAAACAAATTGTACCAGCGCGCTACGAACTCTGACATTTTTACTGTTTAATATATCGTGCATCCATTCAATATGGTTGGTGTAGAGTGTAAAGAAGAGGCGAGCCATTTCTTTTGAAATGTATATGTAATAAGAAAGCTTGATGTGGTTGAGAAAATAGTTGGATCGCTTTTTTTGGCCATTTTCTACCACAGAATAGGAAGTTGCCTAACTCTTGAAGCACATCTTCCAAAAGTAAGTTAAACTAGACTTGATTTATCTTTATAGAGCATATTATTTTATGAAATGTTTGTTTTTTAATACAAACAATACAGGTTACTTATACAAGCCTTAAACATGCTTTAATAAACCTTAAACATATAAAATATAGCACTAAAGCAACTTAGGAACCAATTTAACTTACAAACGATTGTCCGGAAGTAGGGCAGCGTCTGTAATAGTAATCATGATGATAGATTTTATTTTGAAGCACACCTCAGGACACCCAAAGTTGCTGTAGACACAATATAGGACAGTCATTTTAATAATTCAAAAAATATTTCTTGTCATTTTTAGCACAACACAATCAAGCGATATCCAGTGGTCAAATATGACACATTGTCTGTTAAAGCTTATACTGAAAATAAGCGTGACAAAATAAGATTTTGTTTGGCTATTAATTTACTCAACACAAAGAAAAGAAGATGAAGGATTGAAACGAGTAACTAAAACAAACAAGATTAGTAAAAGAATAACAATAAACTTTCAGGCTTTAGTCAGGCACCAAAAGCAGTGATACAAAATGTCTTAATTTCCTATACAAAGCCCGGACATCCAAATCCCCCGCCCACCCTTGCCTTTAACCCCACCTTGTCCACTTCCTCCCTGTTGTCCCGAGTGGCGATGTGGAAATGTTGAGGCCACACAAGAGAGCAAGCTAGGGGGGGTTGAGTGTACCGGGGCCACGGAAGCGCTAGTGAAAGTGCCACTAAAATGAATGACTTGCACCTTGGAAAGAAAAAAGGAGCGAGACGGAGAGAAAAGGTTGAGGTGGTGTTGGGGGTTGAGAGGCGATTTAGGCAGCCACCCATGAAGCTGATTAGGCTGCCTGCGATCAGGAGGAACAGCTTTGCTTGTTAAACTTTTCACCTCTGCCAGCTCTCAGCCGTCCTCGCTCCCTCCTGCACCTTTTTTTCCCCTTCCCCGTCCTCTCCTGCTTGTATTGTCGCCACCTCGGCTCCTTCCGCCCGCTTTACCGCCAGCATTTCAATGCCATTGCCGCTCGGCACAGCACCCGAAGTAAGGTTCGTTTTTGGGGTGGGGGTATTGGGGAGGATGCGGTTCAGGCAGCTGCCTCGCCACGCCCATTGGTCCCTTGGGTTCTCCCGTTTCTTCATTCTCCTTTCTTTAAGGGAGGGAGGGGTCACGGGTTCAACGAGCGACCTCTGCCTGCAGGGGAGATAACCGCGGACGAAGATGTTGGGTGTGGTGGAGACAGGCATCACGGTAAAAAACTGCCGTAATATCTGGCGACTAAAATAGGTATGTAAAATGTTGGTCAACACGACGTTTGATCAATATCATGTTTGTGGAAGATAAATAAAGCCACATACCTCCTATTGACTAAACACGTAAAAAGTAAAAACTGTCGGTCTCTCAGAAATATATATTATTTTGGAAAGCCCTTAATCACAAAAAGCCTCAAAGAAATCTAATGTATTTTCATTTACATATTTCAGCATCAATCACTAGAAACATGAACAAATTCAACAAAAGAAAAAAAAGTAGATTCATAGAAATTTAAATCGAAATTTTAAGAATGCTACAATGTATTATATTGTACAACACAAGCCTGAAGAATTGTATATTTTATTTGAAAAAAGCCATAAAAGCCATTTTCAAAAAAATCCCAAGAATTCCTTTTTGTTTATTTTTAAGTAACTCATTTAATACTATCACGTATATGTAAATATTTAAAGAATAGAATAGAATAGAATAGAATATACCTTTATTGTCATTGTTACAAATGGGCTAACATATTGTGACAACGAAATTGGGCATGACACTCCAGTTTTACACATAGTGAGGGTATGAGCAAGAAGATAAAGGAACAGAGAAGATAATGTTATAAAACAAGGGGAATAAGGCTATAGTTATAATTTACATGGTATTTACACAGCAATGTCAGCATGTGGGATGTTACATACAGGGTTGTCGTGATAACGTTGTATCGTAACGGTTGTGCAATATTGCATTTGGTGCAAAGTCATCATGGTGCAAAAATAGTCCGCATATACATTGGTGCAAGCATAGACATCATAGTGCAAAAAAAGGAAATGTACCATTTTACATACGTGTGAGGTTTTTTTTTTTTTTTTTTTTTTTGCAACAGTTTTCAGTTGTTTGTGCGGTGTCTGTTTAGGGTGGTAATGGCTGTGGGGAAGAAACTGTCTCTGAGTCTGTTCGTTTTTGCTTTGTGTGACCTGTAGCGCTTGCCGGAAGGCAGCAGGTCGAAGAGATGGTGGCCGAGGTGAGAAAAGTCCTTGACGATGTTTTCTGCTCTGCTGAGGTAGCGAGAGCAGGCAATGTCCTCCAGACTGGGCAGAGAGCAGCCGACGATTCTCTGGGCTGTTTTTATGATCCTCTGGAGCTTTTTCCTGTCTGCTGCTGTGCACCCCGCATACCACACCGTGATGCAGTATGTTAGGATGCTCTCCACTGTGGCTTTGTAGAAAGACACCTGCAGCTGCTGTTTTAGGTTATTTTTCCTGAGCAATCTCAGGAAGTGCAGTCGCTGCTGGGCCTTCCCTACCACCGCTCTGGTGTTTGCAGACCAGGAGAGGTAAAATGTAAAAAATATATTTTTCTCGTTTTATTTTAGAATCATATTATAAAGGGTTTGGTGCTGGTCATCAGTGAGTACTAAGCCTATGGGAATGTTTTCAGTATAATAAATCACCATTAGATGCCAGGAGTGGGATCTTTGGTCACTTCTCACATCGAGGAAGCCCAACTTATCAGCTTTTTTTCTCCGGCGTGTGTGTGGGCGGCCCTATAAGGAGCGTAGTTAAGCAGTGCAGCGAAATATGGAAAAATCGTAATTGGCAAATAACTCCTCAACAAAGCTTATTCCTTTGAAAAGAAAAGAAAAGTCCTAACGTCATCCTCTGGTCAGAGAATGTTGACGTTTCTTGCATGGAATGTGATTGCCCTGGTGACAGAAATTTTGTGATCACTTCATGGGAATCTTTGGGTGATGAATAGTTGTGTAAATGTTGTTTTGCAAATAAAGGTTTCTTGTGTTTATGGAAGGTATTGTTTAGGTATTGGCGGTATCACAAATGCAAAAAAAAAAAGCACTGAAGTGAAAGTTCTGCTTTAAATGCGTCCTTTCACAAAAACCTGTTTTTCTCTGAAGTTTCATTGGAAAGGAGTATTTTTTAAAAACTTAATAATGTTCAACTTTTGTTTTCTAAAAATGATAATAGCTAGAAAGATACTTTTGTCTCTTAATATTTCCTATGCCTATATAGCAAGTCAAGTCAAGTCATGTCCATTTGTTTATCCGTTTATCACAAGGAGTCTCAAAGGGCTGCACAGCCCACAGATTATTGCAAACTGCAGACTATTATTACACCATCGTCTGATCTAAAACCTAAACGAGGGCAAGGAAAAACCCAAAACCTCAACATGAGGTAAATAAAGAAACCTTGAGAATCCCCCTTCCAGGATGACCAGGCTGCAACGGATGTTGCAATTACAAATACAGATACATTCAAGGTGAAATATAGGTCATTAATTAGCTATAGAATAGAAGTATGTTTTAAGCCTAGATTTAAACAGTTCCACTGAGATTGCACATCGAATCTCAGGGGGAAGAGCATTCCACAACACCAGGGCCCGAATGGAGAATGCTCTCGAACTTGTGGATCTCTTCTTGGCTCTTGGGATCACTAGTAGACCAGCAATTTCAGAGCTAAGGCTCCGGACCGGAACATAGGGGGATATTAAATCTGAAAGATATGAGCGAGGAAGCTTAATAAAAAAAATTTTGCTTGTCCTAAAAAATGAGCCAAGATGGCAAAGATTGGCTGGCACAGCCTCTCCCAATTTGAGGTGAAACGTATGCCTTTAAATGAGTAAAAGTAGTATTTAAAAAGGACCAGGAACTCCTTGTCCTTTTTTTTTTTTTTATGAATAAACTGTTTTGAGCAAATGTAATCAAAAATACGGCAAATAAATGGAACCTTTGTAAACATTAGTATTCAAATCCAGTTCTGTCGCTTCAGATGCTGCAGGAAGGCACAGACGTGTACGACGAGGACATCCACTACCCTCTTCTGCTCAGCATCACCAAAGGAGCACCAGCTCAGTAAATCCGTTACCGACCAATCTTCACACGACTTCACTAGGGCTAATAGTGGCGTCTTCACTTCTGACCTACACTGTGAACCGCTTGTCACGCACGCAGAATGCGACCTTTCTTTAGACTTGCTAGCTAAAATGTTCCAATGAATTTAAAGGTCAAAGTTTCCTGGATTAGGAAAGCAACGTTTGTTTGTTTTTATATGTCATAAAGTATTTTTTAGAGCAAAACCTTAGGTGTTTTGAGCCTTTCAACGTTTTGTCCCTTAGAGGTAAGATCTTAAACCATGAGCTAAGTCCGGACCTAAAATGTCAATCATAAGGTTCTGGCTCGGGCTGGGCTGGGCTTTTTTCACTTCTTTTGGTGTCGTATAATTATCCACCCGCTTTTGTTCTTTGTTTCTTTTTCTTTGTGAAGGATCCGTACAATGGATTTCGTCCCCCTCTCGTGCAAGGCACCCCGCATCCGCATGCTCTTCCGCACACTCAAAGGAGCACTCCACTTTCTCCTCCCGAGTCCTCACAAATAAAATTAGAAAATTCAAGTTTGCCCTGGCTCGGTCCCTCAAATCAAGTTAAGTCTTACCTCCTCACCTCCCGTAAGCCAGTTCACAAACAGTGCACACGATTGACTAGCAACTGCCTGCGTGCCTTACGTCAGCTTTGTTGCCTTTTAGAGTCGAACTTAGAAGCGTTCTTTGGCTTAGTCATTGAAAATAAGATCTTGTGTTTTTGCATAGACATTGCAAAAGAAAAAACAACTGTGATATTGGTGCTAAAATTATTTGCAGATAGCCATAAAAAGTTGAATGTCTGAACTTTTGATCCTGGATTTACAAATTAAAATAGTTTTTTCTTTTCTTGTGCAAGCCAGTTATTATATTTCCCTGACTACTATCAGTTTATCTGAGCTTTTGATCATGCAGTTTCAGTTGCTCAACAACAGTCGTTTGACTGGCTAAGGGCTACATTTAAATATCACATGTTTTATGAATCACCTAGTTCTGCAACATCATGTATTTGTTTGATATAGATGTTTTTAAATGTTGTAATCTAAATGCAACAAACATGTGAAATCCTAGAAAGTGAAACTTCTTGGAAACGCATCTTTGTCCCACAAATGCTTTGTAAATGACTTGTTCCTGAGCTGCTCATACGAACGCCACAACATTACACATGTGCAATCACGCTAGTTGACCACGCTTATGAGCCTTAATTCAACAATGTGTAAGAATAAAGCCTATTGTGTGGTAACCGTCATGGAAAGTAATGTTTAGTGCCTTGTTTGATCTGCACCTGATGTGTACGTTGAGTTTGCGTAAATCAGGAAGTAAACTTGTTATGATCCCAGAAAAGTGCGTCATTGCATATTTCAAAATCATTGCGATGTTTTTTAAACAATTCAGTAACATGCTCTAATTGGACAATTTTTAAATCTATGTTTAGGGGGTTGGAACCAATGACATGCAGTCAGGGAGTGCAGGTGAGTCACCTGTCATCATAGAAATATATAATTAAAAATAAAATAAAAGCATATTTAATGGGTATATATATATATATTATTTTTTATTTCACAATTTTAGGATTTTTATAATATGTATTTCATTAATGTAATTAGGATGTAACGTATTACTGTGCTGAGCATCTGCAGATGTAGAGTGAGGCAAGCAATTCTTTTGCCTCATGACAGGTGGCGATAATAAGACCCAGGAATATGATTTGGCACAGGCCTCACCCCAGATAAAAGAATTAGTCATAGTACATTTTTTTCCAGTCATAAGGTCTTTTTTCAACAGTGAGGAATTACCTATCTATGCTTTTATTTAATAGGAGCCTTACCAGACACGGACCTCACCACATATCACTGTTGGAAACCTCTATTACTCCTGTATATGTACCATTTTTAAACAGACAGTATATTTGTCCTTATTGATGTCTCTGTCGGGAAAAGGAAAATCTTCACACCAGGTTTTGATAAAACCCTGTGACTGAGAGTGCTTACTGTGAGGTGTTTGCTTAGCGCTTCTATTGCATTGTTGATTTAACCACTTGAAATTGTCGAAACAAAAAGTTACTTGATTTACCTCTGAGAATGTGTGGCTAATTTTACTGATATTCAAAATGTTGATGCCATTTTGTTTTGAAGACTGACAAGAGTGTGAGGTAGACAGTAATTCTACTTACCTGTTCTGTAACTCACGAAGAAGAGTTGCTTTGCAGTGAAGAATGTTTGTTATAAGAAGATCCACACAACAAAAACGATTGTCTTCTTAATTTTATAACTGGCATGAGAAATCAATGACATGATCAGTGTTTTTAAAAAACTATTTCCTTCACAGTCAATTTTAGGGGGAAAATACAGCTTTAAATGTTAACTTATATACATACTATTATTAAGAACTTGAAATAATGTACAGTGGTACCTCTACTTACGTATTTAATTTGTTCTTGGAGTAGCCTCATAACCTGAAAACTTCGTAACTAGGGGCGCATTTTGAATATACAGGACTGTCTCAGAAAATTAGAATATTGTGATAAAGTTTTTTATTTTCTGTAATGCAATTAAAAAAACAAAAATGTCATACATTCTGGATTCATTACACATCAACTGAACTATTTCAAGCCTTTTATTATTTGAATATTGCTGAATTTGGCTTACTGCTTAAGAAAACTCAAAAATCCTATCTCAAAATATTAGAATATCATGAATAAGTATACAAGTAGGCTATTCAACTAATCACCTGAATCATCTAATTAACTCTAAACACCTTGCGAGGGTTTCCTGAGCCTTAAAAACACTCAGCCTTGTTCATTAAACTAAATCACAAGTATGGGGAAGACTGCTGATCTAACTGCTGTCCAGAGGACCATCATTGATACCCTCCATCAGGAGGGTAAGACACAAAAAGAAATTTCTCAAAGAGCAGGCTGTTCACAGAGTGCAGTTTCAAAGCATATCCACAAAAAGTCTGTTGGAAGGGAAAAATGTGGCCGGAAACGCTGCACAACCAAGAGAGATGACCGCACCCTTAACAAAATTGTGAAGAAGAGCCGCTTCCAGAATTTGGGGGAGCTTCAAAGACAGTGGGCTGAAGCTGGAGTCCAGGTATCAAAAGCCACAGTTCACAGACGTGTCCGGGAAATGGGCTACAATAGCCGTATTCCCATGGTCAAGCCACTTCTGAACTCAAGACAACGGAAGAAGCGTCTGACTTGGGCTATGGAGAAGAAGCACTGGACAGTTGCAGAGTGGTCCAAAGTCCTCTTTTCAGACGAAAGCAAGTTTTGCATTTCATTTGGAAGTCAAGGCGCCAGAGTCTGGAGAAAGGCTGGAGAGGAGCAAAATCCAAGTTGCTTGAAATCCAGTGTGAAGTTCCCACAGTCAGCAATGGTTTGGGGAGCCATGTCAGCTGCTGGTGTTGGTCCACTGTGTTTCATCAAGTCCAGAGTAAATGCAACTGTGTACCAAGAGATTTTAGAGCACTACATGCTTCCATCTGCTGAAAAGCTCTATGGAGATGAGGATTTCATTTTCCAGCATGATCTGGCACCTGTCCACAGTGCCAAAACCACCAGTAACTGGTGCACTGACCATGGCATCACTGTCCTTGATTGGCCTGCTAATTCCCCTGACCTGAACCCCATCGAGAATTTGTGGGGTATAGTTAAGAAGAAGATGAAAGACACCAGACCTACAAATGCAAATGAGCTGAAGGCCGCTATCGAAGCATCCTGGGCATCAATAACACCTCAGCAATGCCACGGGCTGATTGCCTCCATGCCACGCCGGATTGATGCAGTAATCTGTGCAAAAGGATTCCCAACCAAGTACTGAGTGCATCAATGGACATTTTCAAATGTTTGATCTAGTTTTGCTGTTATAAAATTATTTTTTAACTTGGTCTGAGGAAGTATTCTAATATTTTGAGATAGGATTTTTGAGTTTTTTTCAGCTGTAAGCCAAAATCAGCAATATTCAAATAATAAAAGGCTTGAAATAGTTCAGTTGATGTGTAATGAATCCAGAATGTATGACATTTTTGTTTTTTTAATTGCATTACAGAAAATAAAGAACTTTATCACAATATTCTAATTTTCTGAGACAGTCCTGTAAATTAGCTAATCCGTTTCAAGCCCCGCTCAAGTACAATGTGATATTTTTTTTAACGAATCATAAAGGAGTATCAGAAAATGAAACAAACACTTGTCAAATTAGATTAGCGCACAACAGACATAAAACGAGAAGCACATGATGTAAAAAAACAAAGAATAATGGAAATATTAATTTACTTTTTTGCCTTGCGTTTCTTAAAAAAAACGGATCCAATGACATCTGCTTTTGCCAGCTTTTGACAATCTGTTGGAAAGGGAGACATCATAATGAACGATAGCCCCACTTGTTAACAGTTTTTCCAGGTGATTCCTTTTCACAAATTCCAAGACTTTGTGGTATATTGCTAAAATGTCTTTGATATTGTCTCATTGAATGATAGCTGCGTCGTAAGTCCTTCTCCTCGTTGTGTCTGCACGCTGAACTCCGAACTGTGGTGGTGACACGAAGACCATGCTGGTTTGTTTACGTTGGGGGAATTCTGGAAGCGGCTAAAAGCAGTGCATTCTGTACTGTATTTTTTACTTCGTATCCTAAAACGCCTTTGTAACTAAAGGCAGTATTTTATCGTTGAGGTACTGCTTAACCTGAAACTTTCATATGTTGAGACATTTGTAATTAGAGGTACCACTGTAGTTTGTAGTCACAAAAAATGAATGAAACAGCAAAGAAATCCTCCAAATTCCCACAAATATCTGTTTGTATCAGATAAATTTATTGTAAAAGTAATGAATCTTTATTAGCATTTGCCCGTTTTGTTAAAGAACAAAAATATTAACTTTTTGAGTCGCGATGTGTTCATAACTTTGGCAGAGGGTACCAAAACTAGCAGGAAAAGATGATTGATCTGTATCAAACTCATCTATATCTTTGAAATACATGAGGGAAAAAGTCCTATCCATATTTGTTACTCGCAGACTTCTACACATACATGTTATATTTCATTTTATATGTACTTATAAATAGATTTATGCCTTCAATTGTTCTGAATTCAAGCAAATCAATATGTTTTGTCCCTTTTTTTCAGCGATTAAATCTGATTCTGTGCATTGAAAAACTCAAAATAAACTAGGACTGTTTTAGGTGTGAAATTCAGTTGCTATCTAAATAAATAGAATAAATGCATAATACAAAAATAGCAAGTATAGAAAAATGCCTCATGATTTTTTTTTTATGTGGCTGGGACTGAATAGCACCAAAACAATAACTATCAACTTTTTTACCATATCATCACAATAGTAACATAATTGGCGTAAGTCATTTTTAGATATTTAGAGGGGGGAAATTTTGCTTATCTCAAGAGAAAATCCATATAAGTCATGTTATTGAGTAAGCCAGAAATACTGTTTGTTTTGTTTCCGCAATATGACTGGTTGACCGACTTGGGCAATTATGCAGAAAGTGCTGCTTTCTTTAAAAAGGCAAAAACTTCAATTTGGCCCAAAAAAGTGATTTATGCACTTCTGTTATATGTGTGACTTTACAAAATCATTATATTTTTACAGTTTTCATTTGGGAGGACGGATTATGTGGAATGTAGGCGTAGTATTTCCACCCCTGTTCTACATGCTAGAACCAAACAGTGGCGGATATAAGTCCTGGAACCAGAATGAACTGCTCCTATGTTATGGTCAATACCTGAGCCAATAGTATAGCCTTCAGACAAACCGATACTTATATCAATTTCAGATCGATAGACTTTCAATATTTAGCGGAGCTTTGCTTTCCCAACATTAGACATGGATTTGAAACCAAAGCTTTGATTTATATTGTTTTTCCATATATGCTCCATTTGAGGGCCTTCCTCATGGATCTCGGTTTTAATCTTGTCTATTGGCATAATATAGTTCGGGCATCCTACAAAATGAAACGTCATTAGACATTCACTTTTTTCCAAGCAAAACGGTGAGTGTGGACTGTGTGTGTGTTTTTTGGTGCTGCAGTTAAATGCTCACACATGGAATAAAGTTTGCTCGGGCCCACCCGATTGGCTGCAGCCTGCCTTTCGAACACAATGGCCTCCTGCAGGCTAAGCTGGTGCCAGACAAGCTAACACACACACACTCAGGCACCTATCAAGCCCAGTCAAGCGTCTTCCCCTCCTCGGGAATAAAAGCGAGCAGGATAAAGAAGGGAGGGAGCGCGGCTAATCCTGCAGCCTCCCTCTTCTGTTTATCAGTGAGAGGGAGGAGCAGGAAGGAGGGAGGGAAAAAGGAGGGACACTTGTCAAAGATGGACTGCAGCGAGGCCTCCCGATCCGCCTTTCCAGAAGCCAACCTTCCGTCTCGGTTCTGGACCGAGGCCAAAGCGGTGGAGCAACCGGACCACACTCAAGTTGGTACGAAAATATAAACGTGAGAGCCGATCGAACGAATGCAGGGTCGGGAAAAAGAGCCGACAGTGGGCTCCCCGACACTGCACAAGGGCCCCATTAACTTGACCACTTGCCCTTTGCACACAAAGGCAGGGCCAGCCCACCACCACTCCCACCCAATTATCCACGATTAGGCTCAGTGCACTGTGTCAAGATGGACGGGGGAGGCAAGGGGGGAGGCGAGGGATGACGGCGGGAGAGAGTAACGAATCGAAGGAAGAGAGGATGGGCCAGGAAACAAAACAAAATAGCTTCAATTTGATATCCGGAGGTAACGGAGATGCTTGCGGGACGCTTCATTTGGTTCACCCATCACACCAAACGTGCAGATTGCATGCACCGTCAACTACATTAAAAATGTGATTATGAATATATAAAATAGATTGGAATTTTCATTTGGTCATATCTTATCTAAGACTGTGGAGGTCTACCTCAATCGGGGCCAGTTAGGCTCCCCCACAAGGTGGTTCTTAATGAAGCCGCACATATTTTCAAAAAATAGTTTGAAGCACACGCGTCAAACTCATGGCTCACGGGCAAAATGTGGCCTGCCACATAGTTTGATGTAGCCTTAAAATGTCTGACTTCCTACAAAGAAATTATTCAAGGGTGCTTTGGCCAAAAACCTACATTTTCCACAATGCCTGTCGCGTAAAAATAAGTGGAATTGAAACATTTGGTCTATAAAATATACGTATAGTGGCATTTATTTTCAATGGAAACATAATGTGTGTAATGAGTTATTTAATATCAAACAGTAGTTAGATTTATTTTGCATAGCGTTTAATTAAATTTTGTTACATGTATACTTTACATCAGGCCCTTTGAAGAACAGCTATTCGGTGAAAATTAGTCTGACACCTTGGTTGAAAGTGACACGGTATACTATTTGACCACTAGATGTCACTGTAATTTGTAGTGCAACTAAAAATAAGTGCTACAAAGCACAAGTAAGAATGTTGACTACGGTGACTTAAAGTCCTCAACCACACCATTTTTCTTCTCACATTTTTGTTCAGGTTTTGGTATTTGGAAGAACCCATAGCAGCAAGATGTCAGACAAACCTGATAGCTCCCGTTAGGTGAGACTCATGTTCGGTAAAATTAAATTTTTAAATTTTAGTTTACATAGTTTATATATATATATATATATATATATAGTTTTTATTTGATGCGCTTTGGGAAGTCATTGACTTGAAAAGCGCTATATAAATGCAGATCATTTCATTTCATGACAGTTCATGTATGTTTGCTTATTCGAATCAATTTTTTTTTAAGCGGTGCGGATAATTGATGTATGGCTACTAATAATCATAATAATTGTAGAAAACAAAACACACGCTTCCTGAAAAAAACATATTCAGGAAGCCTATGTAGCTCCATGTTGGACAAATTAAGTAATATATAAATTTGAAATTCAATTAAAAACCCTTAACGGAAACACCACTGCCTTTTTTTCAAAGTCAAGTAACACCTAATATTCATAAAAATGAATTATTTCCTTAAAGTTAAAATATTATTTTAAAGAAGTATGACAGTATTAAAATGATGGCCATACTTCTAGTGACCACTTAAATTGCTAAAAAAAACTGTGTGTTATTTAGCTCCTCCTAGAGGTGAAAATGTCATTCATTAAAAAAGACAAGCAATATTAATTTTAAATATTTAGCAAAATCAATGGAATTTTGTGATAGTTTGGAAAAATAGCATTTTTTTTAAATGAGACTCACCAAAAGAGCTGACATTATTATCTCCAAACTTTCTTTTACTGGGACACAAAAACCTCAAAAAGCCTATGTGACGCGTGTGGTCCTGGTTTTTTTTAATTGCAGGATGAAAGTGGTAAAAGTAAGAAAAGAACTGTTTCACACACAGTCCCAAATGCCAACCCGAAACCCCAAAAAGATGAAAAAATAAGAGTTAATTCAAGTGTTTCTAGGAATTTCACATACTTGCACGTGCAACAAAAGCAGCTGCAATGATGATTTCAGCAAGAAATGGCATCAGCAAGTAGAATATTTTGAAGTTACACACAACCTTAGGAAAAACAAATATTTGTTTGTTTTTTAATATCCTGGATACTGATTGTGATTTGTGGGAAAAAATAGAGGAGGCTCAATAGGGTCTACCGCTTTTTATTGTCAAAAGGTTGGCATGTATGAACCTACTACTAAAAATGTAATGATACATACAATATCTGATTAAGTAAATACATTCAAATGCCGTTCATTTTCTTAAAGATTTTGCTATGGATTTTTGGTTTGAATTGCATTCAAGCCATAATCGCGTTTTGAACCTTTTCAGTCGGGCCAAAGGACACTCGGTAGTGTCTGCTCGCATCGTTGCCGCATTCCCCTTATCTGACCTCCGCATCCCCCCCCCTCCGAGCCGAATGGCTTTTTGCTGCGTTTGTTTGTGCCCGTGAAGTGGAATGTAGAAAAGTCCCTAAGAGCATTTTCCCCTTCTCTTTCTATCCTTTTCTTAAATGCGGAAAGCCTTCGACCGTGTGTCGATGTGAAATCACCCTCACCCCCTACCCCGACTATCACGTACACACAGATGCTCAGCGTAACATGGCGGCCAAGGCCAACCTTGATGACAATAATGTTTTCCGTTACGCGTTTGAGGAGTAAGTGGAGGCCAACTTCGCCGGGATTAATGCAGTAATGGAACGAAGAGGCCTGCAAAAAGCGTCGCTTGAATTGTGTTGATTGTGATCGGCTTCAAACGAACAAACAAATATCGCTTTTGTTTTTTCCCCCGTCCCCGCTTTCACTGGACATAAAAATGTCGGATTACCAGTTGTGATTTCTCTGTCGTTCGTGTGCAGCTACTGAAAAAGGAAAAATGACGATTAACATCTTGTCAAAACTGTGCTGTGCTTAAAAATAATATTCATATATATATATATATATGTATGTATACAGTGAAGAAAATAAGTATTTGAATACCCTGCTATTTTGTTATTTCTCCCACTTAAAAATCATGGAGGGGTCTGAAATTATCATTGTAGGTGCATGTTCACTGTGAGGGGGATAAACTAAAAAGAGAAATCCAGAAATCATGATGCATGATTTTTTTTAACAAGTTATTTGTGTGACACAGCTGCAAATAAGTATTTGAACACCTGTGTATCATCTAGAATTCTGACCCTGAAAGACCTGTTAGTCTGCCATTTAGAAGTCCACCTGTACTCTATGCATCATCCTGAATCAGATGCACCTGTTTGAGGTCCTTAGCTGCATAAAGACATCTGTCCACCTTATACAATTAGTAAGACTTTAACTTGTAACATGGCGAAGACCAAAGAGCTGTCCAAAGACACCAGAGACAAAATTGTAAACCACGACAAGGCTGGAAAGGGGTACGGAGCAATTGCCATGCAGCTTGTTGAAAAAAGCAATCATTATCACACGCAAGAAGCTAAACATGACGGTCAATCTCAATCGGAATGGAACCCCATGCAAGATATCACCTTGTGGGGTTTGATTGATTCTAAGAAAGGTGAGGAATCAGCCCAGTAGCTGGTCAATGACCTGAAAAGAGCAGGGACCACCGTTTCCGGGGTTACTGTACGTAATACACTAAGATGTCATGGTTTGAAATCCTGCATGGAAGAAAAGGTTCTCTGCTTAAACCAGCTCCTTTTAAGACCCGTCTTAAGTTTGCATATGACCATTTGGATGATACAGAGGAGTCATAGGAGAAAGTTTTTGGTCAGATGAGTACAGGTGGTCAGGTTCAAATACTTATTTGCAGTGTGAAAATACGGCATATATATATATATATATATATATATATATATATAATATATATATATATATATATATATATATATATATATATATATATATATAATTATAATGCGCTGTACTTATCATATTGTTCTTTAGTTTTACCATTCTTAACGTAATGGGGAGAAGTTTTGAGCAATAGTTACAAAAGTTCACTCCGTCCCTTTTTGCACTCCAGAAACGAGCAATAAGAATTAAGCACAAGGCAGGATACTGTGATCAAACCAATATCCTATTTCTGCAGTCCAAATTATTAAAACTGTCTGATCTAGGTGAGTTTTCCACGTCCCAATTACTATTCAAAGTGAACAAAGATATACTGCCAGAGAGCATACAAAAATATTCACACGAAAAGAAGGAAGCTATAACTTGGGGGGATGTAGTCACTTTAAAATCCTACCGGTGAGAACTACCAGGAAAAATATTTGTGTGCCTGTATGTGGAGGTAAACTTCAGAATAAATTACAGGATGAACTCAAGAAATGTCCAAGTATTCACCTGTTCAAATCCAGATACAAAAAAAACAATATTGGCAAAGTACAGAGAGGAAGAAAATTGCGTCTGAATGATATAGCAGAAGGTAGATGTAAGCAAATTAACATTGTTATTATTATTATAATTATTATATTCCTATAATGGCAGTAGAAAATTATAATTTCATAACTGTCATTAATTGTCATTATTGTCATTATTGGTGACTGAATGATATTGGGTGATTACTAGCATTATAGAGTTAATAGAAGGGTAAAACTTAATTAATCTAGTAGGATAAAAACAGTGATGGAAGTGGTGATACTGATGATAATGAAGAGACTGTGTATCCACAGAGCCAATGTGTCGAGAGGTGTTAGTTGTTTGTAAGTACACAGAAGAACTAACGGTGGACACAATTATTAATCAAGTCAAAGGCATAGGATTTAATAAGCATTTGCTCCTTCCTACTCCTTTTCAAACATGAACACTAACATTGTTTCATTTTTTTGTGTTTTTATTCGATTTGTTCTTTTGTTTTTGTTTTGTCATGTTTGAAATAAAAGTTGAATTCAATCATCAATGACAATAAAGTATTCTATTCTATTTAATAGTATTGTTGATCATTTTTTTGGAATCAAAACATTTGCATCATTATCGATCCCCAATATAAATTTAAAAAATTAAGGTGAAAAAATTAGAAACGAACGCCATCAAAGTGCTGCCCATGTAGATGAACCTTTCTTCTATGGCCCGTGACTGGCTAGCTATGCAACAGGGTGCAAATAAATCTTGTGAATCTGTTTTCACAAATGAATCTTTCCAAAAGTCTTTGTGTTGAGTTCATTTTCGCAAAAACAACGACAAACCATTCACTAAAGTGTTTTTCTAGCCTGTATTCTAATTTCTTGTGACTCATTTGGGAGAAAGTTGATTCTGTGTATGAGCGTCACCAGGGCAACCGCCGGGACACGGCGACCTACGTTTCTTCCCGGGGACCATTAGAGGCCAGTCAATGAGGCACTCTTCCGGCCACAAGTACCTGCGGCGGGACAGAGAGGGTCCTTCTCTGCGCTATGAAGGTCAACGAGGCCGGCCCCCGTCGCGTTCTAGCCAGATGACTCTTGCTTTTGGTAACCAAAACACACATACACTAATACTCTATCTATCTAATTCAGTGATACATAAGACAGGCTAACCATAGTTCACCTAAAAATGATAAGCCTAGGTTTCACATCGCCCACTATGACAAATATTTTCTCAGGTCAAAATGTGTGCCAAGTTTTGTTCTTAACCAAAGTTACAGATACAACTTGGTAGAACTATTTATTTTCATCCAGCAATACTGCAGCTCTGCTTACCTTCATCTTGACACAGAATTGCATTTTTATATTATGAGAACACAGATCATTCTAAAACCCATGGGAGTAAAAGCGAGGCAGTGATGTGCAGTGAGGTTTTTAAATAAATAAACCTGCAATATAGTTGTTATTTCATTGACAGAGCAAGAAAGCAATATAAAACTGCAGCATAAAAAAAAATAGATGGGTAATCTTCCTTCATGTAAAACGTTAATGCGATGAGAAAATACTGGTCAGCTTGATTTGCTGTTAGCTTTCTAACACTATAACTAAATCTCTTGTTTTGGTGTACACCAAATCAGAATCCATTGTCTCACTATCGCCCTCTACCATGAGGCAAGGGAATTGCGTGCTTCACGCTGCACCTGCAGACACTTAGCAGAGTAATATCTTACATTCTAATTAGGTTAATGATATTCATAATAAAATGTGAAAACTTTAAATAAAAATACAAAGATTTCCAAGTCAAATGATAAAAAAAAATTCTTCAACACTGAATAAATATAAACGTGTAATATATTTTTAATTATATGTTTCCATAATGACAGATGAAGCACAGCCTCACCAGCCTCATCTGACTGCACATCACTCCAAATATGCATGTTAGGAATTGTACTTGCGTGGATTTATCTGCTAGGATTACAAAAATGTGGTCAAAAAATGCTTTTTTGCTAACATAGCCTTTAAAAATGTTGTGCCACGATTTGCATACATGTATGCTAGCTTTTTGTCTTACCAAACAGATTGTTTTTAAGATTAAACCGGTGTTTTGTTTGTTTGTTTTTCATAAACATGACTTGGTCTGGGTTGAGCCAACACTTTGTAGTCACAATACACTAAAGTTCATTCAGAAATAGTGAAGCAAATAATAGCTGAGTTGCTTCAACCTGTTTGCTTACGAGCCATTCCGACTAGAGATAGTTTATATTTTCGATAAACACTGCATGACGTTTCTTTTTAAAAAGCTACATTGCAAACGTAAAAAGTATATTTAAAAAAAAGTAGATACATATATTTATTTTTCAGAAGAATAAAAACAAGAGATTCGAGCCAAAAACAACAATGTAAAGGAAATACAAATGCTGTATATCAATGTCAACTAGACAACTAAAGTAACACAATATTTTGAAAATAAAGTCAGCGGTGCAAATAAAGTATCAATTGTCTCTCACTGGTAAAGTGAAAACAGATTTACATGTTTTGTTTTTTCAGGGGAAAGTAACATGTTTAAATGTGTGTTCTCTGCAGGGTGAGCTATTTCCGCTGTTTTATGTCAATTTGTGATGTTGCCACAGTGGCAGACCAATTTACCACATGAACGACATTTTATATTTTCCTTTTTGTAGTTTTTTGTAGCTTCGGGTAGCAGGGTCGGATATATTTGGCCCTCCCTTCTGCCTGGTAGGCAGGATGCAGAAAAATAACAGGTAGGGAGAGGAGCTAAAAGTGTGCCTGTCAGTCACACACTCAGTCATATACTTTTAAAGTGGCTAAGGGTGTCGTGTCAGGGTGTCGTGTCAGAGACAAGAAGAGCTTCACCATATACATTGAGAAGTGGTGCTTTGAGGGAATTGGTTGAGGAACATAGATTTCAGGACAATAGTATCAATCCGATGCAAGTACTTGCTTAGTATCGATGATATCGATATTTGTATGGATTTGCCCATCCCTTATTCCGACGTCAGGTTATCTCCCAGCACTGGCGGACCGAGGTAACTCTCAAGTTTTTAATGAGTGTTTCTGAACTTCACAGCAGTTACTGACATGTACTTCTCCAGAGCAATTCCATCCATGGATGGGTTGCAGGGCAGTCCTATGTTGCTTTGGGGGTGGAGAAAGCCTCCAAAAGCTACTTGTGTGTCTCCTGAGGGGGCAAATGTACATAGATTATGTCCATGCTAATCCCTGTGTGACAAAAAGGCATTTTGCTTGAATGACTGTGTATCTGTGCAGATACACTGGTCTCGGCAAACACACACATACACACACACACACACACACACACACACGTTTCCCATCCATATGCGCACAAGGACTCCGGTGCAATTAACCTTTAGCTGATTCAGTCCTCATAGCCTGATTGAATAGAGTTGGAGTGTTCCCTAAGCCGCAAGCACAACCTTGTGTGTGAGTGCCTGAGAAAGTGTGTGTTCCTGCATGGCCGTTGAGTTCTACGCGGAGGAGCAAGCCCACTTTATCCCCTCTGTTTCGCCTTTCAGTCTGTCTGCCTTTAAATCTGTCTGAGTGCGTGGACGTAGTTTGCCTTGGCTTCTTGAGGCCAGCTGCTTCGTTTTGTACTTTAATAACCTTTGACTTCAATGCTGCTTGTTGACATGCGGCCATGCAGTCACCGGCACTGAAGCGCGCACTCTCTTTTGTTGATGAAAAACATTCCTATCGTTGTTGTCAAAGTGGACTCATGCCTCAGTTGACTTTTTGTCCCGGTGGAGGCATCTGTAACTGATAAACTGGTCCATGTTCATTCCTTGTCACGAGAAGGAGCTATAATGGACTTGGTACATCACGGTTATGGTTCAGGCTGCAGGCTAAACAGTTATGTACAGCACAATATCATCGCCTTGGATGTTGCATTGCTTTTGGGTTAGCTAACGCTATTTTCAGTGGTTCGTGTCTGGTGATGCACAGTCAAATTTAGAAATGAATGAACCTACATGTCAATCATTTGATTAGCAGACCAAGAAAGCAACATATAGATAGTTAATCTTCCATTATGAACGTCCGTGCAATGAGAAAATAAATACCGGTTGGCTTGACTTGCCCTTAGCTTGCTAATACTATCACTAATTCTGGTGTTTGGGGTTATGTTGTGTGTGAAATCAGAATCCTTGGTCTTATTATCACTATCTGTCGTGAGGCAAGACTTGCGTGCCTCACTCTGCATCTTCAGACGCTCAGCACAGTAATACATTACATACTAATTGTATTACTGTAAATTGTGGACCACAAGCCGCTACGTTTATCTTACATTTAAAACACTGCAGGTTTAAATACGGTGTGGCTTGTTCTTTTTTTCCCCAGCCTAGCAGCTGACTTAGAAATGTTGCACACCATGGAAAAAAATCCTTACCTTGTAGTATCTTTCTTTGTAAATACTTAAGATAATGGCGAACATAAAACTACACTCACAAAACACCGCAGGGATATCTACTTCTGGAAACATTTCCATGTTTTTGCCAACATTATCCAATAACAAGAGCAAAACTATATTATATATTTACAATATTGTGACTTTGCCCCAGCAAATCATGTCCTTAATTTTGAAATCCGAATTGAACTGCAGAGGACGTTATCAATAAAAATGTTATGCTTCTCTTTTTTGCCGTCCTTTTTTTGTTGTATGTTAAAAAACAGCACAGCAATAAATGACTTACAAAAAATGCATTGTTTCTCTTTTCTTCTTGATGGCGTCAATGTCAGGTTACTGGAGTTCCCTTTATTCCATAAGGAACAATGACATGAGAATGCAAGACTCAGCCCTCATTCCCGCGCAGGAGTTATACTGTAATTCCATCATGAATGGTCACATCATCTGAAAACAAGTGACTTATGCAAATTAAGGGGAGAGGAAAAAAAGCGTAACTGAAAATGTCACGCCACTCTCGAATTTAAGTAACATTTCTTTTGAATTTTTGGGCAAATTTATCAAAATATCGCTTGTATCAGTGCGTGTGGACTTAGATGGCCTGATGATGCTAATGAGGCAACTCCAACGTAACAATCCTCAAGCCCAGCAAGTGTCGAAAGCATTGCTGTTAGTCCCTATCTAAATGCGTTTGATGCGTGCTCGCGAGTTAATTGTCAGTGCGCCGCCAACATGGCCGCCCCGCTTGGCGTGCCACGACGGGCTTTTTTGCTGTTCGCGCTGCTCCATTAATTAGCTGTTTGATGCTGTAATTGGGCTCCCACTGCTGCGCTAATTGATAACGCCATTGCCATTGACGACGGTGCAAACACAAGCGTGCGGGTAGGGGGGGTTTACCATTCAAACCGGGTGAAAATCGGGCGAACGTGGGAATGAGAATAGCACCAGACGCCTGTTGGCGGGAAATAAAGAAAGGAACAAGGGGGGAGGTTCTAGTATGTCTGTTGTAGCTCTAAGAAGTAGCCAAGTATAAATACTTTAGGTATCCAGTTCTGTTAATGTTTCTGTTTTTCCTTTGTATTTTATAGAATTAACCCCAGAGGCTGAAAAGTTGAGATAAAAAATGATAAACAAATAAAGAGAAGACAAGAGATTTTCCAAGTACGGTAATCCCTCAATTTTCCCGGGTTTGTGTTCCAAAAACGTCCTGCGATAGTCAAAACCCATGAAGTACAAACCTTTATTGATTTATTAAATACTTTAATACAGTGGTCCAAAACCTTTTCTGTACTCAGGACCGGTTTAATGTCTGACAATGTTTTCGCAGCCTGGCCCAATAATAATAATGTTATTATACCAATAAAATATTAATAACAATAACGAGTCTGGATCCCCTGTGTTATAACTACGTTACCAGTAGTGTAAATGAAATAGGATAAATATCAAATTTAGATGTTTTTGTTATTGTGTTCAAACTTGGTGTTCTTAATACATTATTTTAGTCGTGCCCAAATGTGTTCAACAACGTGGAACTGTAAAAATTGTGTACAGAGGCTGCCCTACTTACGAACGAGATACGTACTAGACCAGGGGTCAGGAACCTTTTTGACCCAAAGAGCCATAAAAGCAAAAAATGTTTTAAAAATAAATTGAGAGAGCCACATTTTATATTTTTAGACAAAATTGAAAAAACTGCCTAACATGCTCTCTAGACAAAAGCTAATTCTTCAGCACATTTTATTTTCACAGTGTGACATTTGATGATTTAATCAAATGAATAAAATTATAATAATGCCAAATCCTGTGTCCCAAATCAATGTAAATATGTCATTTACAATCCGTCTCCCACCTTAAGTTAAGTGTTGAGGCAATTTTTTTCCATTAAATATTTCCTTAATACAGTTTCAAAGCAATGTGCATGCAAAGTTCTTTTGTAAAAATGTCACTAATTACTTCAAACGATAAGTATACCGTCATATTCACTTTCGGTGTAGACTGCACTGAGCGAGAGAAAGACAAGGAACCTTGCGCCGTGTGCAGGGATTCGCCCACCTGTACTGCTCACCCAATCTAAGTCATTTGCCAGCGTTTTTATTTATCAGTTTAAATGGTTTCTTATCAAACTTCTGCATTAAGTCGCTTCGGCTTTATATTGACCAAAATCGGGATGAAATCACTTAACTTTGGAACGCCACAGAGAGATGTGCAATAGTTACATTTTATTTCGGAGCCATATGTACTCAAGAAAAGAGCCATATATGGCTCCCGAGCCATAGGTTCCCTACCCCTCTTCTAGACTATAGCTCGTAAGTTAAATTTGTTCGTTAGTTGCCTCAGTGCTATATTTTGTATGGAATGTATGTTTAAGGTTTATATAAGTATGTTTAAGGCTTGTATAAGTAACCTGTATTGTTTTGTACTTAAAAACAGACATTTCATAAAATAATATGCTCTATAAAGATAAATAAGGTTAAGTCTAACCTACTTTTGGAAGATAAGCTTCAAGAGTTAAGCGCCTTCCTCCTGCGTGGCTGAAAAAAAGCAATCCTATTATTTTGTCAACCGCATCAATCTTTCATATTCCACTTTCATTTCAAAAGAAACGGCTCGCCTCTTCTATACACTTTACACCAACCACATTGAATGGATGCAAGAGATATAAAACAATAAAAATGTCAAAGTTCTTAGCGCACTGGCGATACAGTATAGTAGGATTTCTTCTTCGGGGTGGGTGCTGGGTGAGCTCTCACACGCCATTAGCAGCGGAATGAAGCAATACAGTACTGCCCTGTACTCGGAAAAAGGTGCACAATACAAAATCTAAATTACAGCAATATCCAAGTATTTTTCGACATCCTGAAAAAAATGTTCGTATCTACCGTTTTACGTACTGTTCGTAAGTAAGGGAGCGTCTGTAGTGATAAGATAATCTCAAATGCATCTTCCTGTGTCATCTACATCAGTAGTGGTCCAGTGGTCAAGATTAGGTGCTCATTGATTCCCATGCCATCCAATGTGGTGCAAATATGGTCAGCAATATTTTTCGACTGAGCATTCCATTCTCAAATACGGTAATATATTACCATGAAACCTCATGTATAACGCCCACCAAAACGTTTTCTTTTGTGGTTGAACGAAGGTTTTTAAGCAAAAATGGAGGCATTTATTTTTCCCAAAAATAAGGCAACTTTCATATCTTTCTCTGCTGCCCGGTACCAAGCAACCCGCATGCCCCGGTACCTGTAGACGTCCCGGTGGTCTGCCTTTTTGCATTTGAATAATGGTAAAACCACCTCAGTCTTTGCATTCGTGAATTCCTACAGCTATAGTGTGTAACTCATTTCGAACCATAATAGTCTGTAAATAAAACCTTCGAAGGAACAGTTTGTCCTTTTTCAGACGTTATCTTAAAAACCTGCCAGCTCCCTACCCAGAATCAAAAGAAATAATGGAAAAAGAGAAAAAGACTAACATCTAACATCATCCAGGTACATTTTACAGTTGTTATAATCATAATAAGTATTTTTTGTGGCACACTTATTCACAGCTCACAGATACTTTAACCACTTGGGTAACGACCCACCAATTCCTGGGGTGTGTCTTGGGCAAATACAGCCCGGCGGTGCCCATCCTTCTCCAGGCTGTTTTTTTGCGTAGGGGTTTGCCCCCCCCACATGAAACAGATTGTACTGGTTTCCATACACTCATTAACTCTTGATTTAAAAAAAACCCTCCCAAATTCATTTTATTTTCTTACATTTCTTTGCTGAATCAGCAACATTCAGTACTTATTTTTGTATTGGCTGGGCACAGACTAGCGAAAAGAGCACCTTAAATACAAGGGAGGTTAGCGATGTAAAATGTAGTGGCACACAATCATTTTTAGGCGTATTCGTAGTGAAAATGCTATTTATACAATTTTTCAATGTGTGAATTTCAGACCTCATCAGATTAAGTGTTAAAGAAACCTCTTTAAGATCTGTGGACAGACAAACCTCCCAATGTAAGTTGAAGCAAACATTTTTTGTTTCATTAAGCTCTTTGGTGCTAAGTAATTTTGTTTGTTTGTGGCTTTTTATTGAGGCAAAGTACAAAAAAAACCCATCAATCATTAATTAACAAAAGGAGACAATAAACAATTTGCATTAAAACAGCAGTACAATACAATAATATAATAAACATGTGCCCAGAGGGAGTAGGCTGAGTCAAAGCTTTTAAGCCCTTACCCCTGTTTCTTATTTTTCCTTGCAGGGAAGACATATTCAAAATCAAAACAAGAAAACAAAATCGCACCCCATAAAGTCAAGTCAAGTCAAGTCATTTTTATTTGTATAGCCCTTAATCACAAAGAGTCTCAAAGGGCTGCACAGGTTATTGCAAACCACAGACTATTATTTCAGACTATTATTACACCATCCCCTGATCTGAAACCAACATTAGGGCAAGAAAAAACTCATAAGCCTCAACATGAGGAAAATGACGAAACCTTGAGAAGGGACCGTACATGTGGTAATCCCCTTTCAGGATGACCAGGCTGCGATGAATGTTGCAATTACAAATAATACAGAGATATTGTCAACAAAAAATATAGGTTATTCATATGCTATAGAGTAGAAGTGTGTTTTAAGCTTAGATTTAAACATTTCCACTGAGGTTGCAAATCTCAGGGGGAACAGCATTCCACAGCACCTGTACCCGGATGGAGAACGCTCTTGAACCTGCAGAACACTTCTTGGCTCTCGGGATCACCAGTAGACCAGCGCTTTTAGAACGAAGGCTCCGGACCGGAACATAGGGGGAAATCAAATCTGAAAGGAAAATGAGAAATTACATTTCAGACTTATAATAGTATCGCTAGCTACTCGTAATATATTAGTATTTGTGAGTATATTTATTCCTAAGTCTAATTATATATTTTAATGCTCTTCGTTGTTGTTTTTAGTCATCTATTGTTCCTTGTTGGTTTTATGTTCATTCCACTTACATGTCGTATTTTAGCTTCCACCTTCCTTAAATGTAAATCTGCAGGACGAGGCGGTAATAGCAATATCATTTTACTATTACATCTGGCATCTGCATTGGCTCGCTAATGGCACTACTCAGCTATTCATGGAAATGTCGCCAATCACAAATAAGAGCCGTCTGTCAGCGCTTGACGAGGCGCAGAAAACAATATTGGGGGACCTTGTGAAAAGGCAACACCACGAGAGATGAGATTGTCATTGACAAATGGTAAATATGTTTCACGGCAAAAACTTTTCTAGTTGAGATCAAACTGTTTTGATAATGACCCCAATAGAGGGAAAGCAGAAATGGAGGCTGGATGATCATAATAAGGAAGAAGTACCTAACAACAAAATCAGGAACAAAGTAACAAACAAAGGGTCTCAAAAAACACATAACATGTCCAAACAGATTCAAACGTGATAATATCCAAACCAGAAAGACAAAGCTGGAAATGGAAATGCAATTTAACAAACAAATCAAGTGGGTGCAAAAAACTGACAAAATGTCCAAACCATAATCAGGAAACAAAAACAAAACTTGATGTAGCAGTGACGGTGGAAATAATAGCCATTCATTTTCTAGAAACTAGGTAGAAAAAAATGTATTTTTTTTGTCTTCTGTTCCACCTGTTAACTTATAATCTTACAGGTGTGCAGGTGACAGTTTCACATTATTAGTAGTTACAAAAGTTAACAGTGATGATTTGAAAGTCTTATAAGCTAGGGGACATCAAAAAGTCGTGTTTCTATGTGTGGTACCTGAATAATGACAATTTTACCACATTAAATTTCATCTGCAATAACAGTAGTTGTTTTCTTCAGAGAATTAAAAAAACACACTTTTAGCAGTGACGTGCGGGGAGGTTTATGTCTGGCGAGGCACAGTCAGACCTCTGAATAAATGAACCTAAAGTACAGCCTAGTCATAATTTGATTTTACTTTTAACGTATTTTATTCAAAAACTAGTATTTTTTTCACAACAGTATAAAAACTGCAGCACAGAGAAATCAACATTTAAAATGTGACTGTCTGACCTTTACTAATAAAGAAAGTCCATGCATCAGAATACCAGCATTGTTAACTTTCTTGCTTTTTGTGAAGTTAAATGAGGAATAACCTTAAAATTGAATAAATAACAATTTAAAATATCTTTATCGTTTTGATTTTATATTTCTATTCTCCTGACTGCACGTCACCGTCTATTTTTGACACGAGCCACACAGTCCTTCTAACGCTCTTCGTGCGCTATCTATATAACGATAAAGGTGAAAATTCCACAATTTTGACAAAGAAAATCCCAAAAGTGAAAGATTAAATGGGAATAATTTTAACACTGAATAAATATAACCATTTCATATATTTATCTCTTTCCATGATTACAGGTGAGGCACAGCCTAAACAGCCTCCCCTGACAACACATCACCGGCTCATTTTAAGTTACTGTAATAAGTAAAAACATTTTTTTTTCTCAAGTGTATTATGGTTGATATTTCTTGCCTGTTGGTTGGTTAACAAGATATCTAGGACTTACATAGAATCTAGGTAGTAGTACTTTAAATGTTTAATATCATCAAGTAAAAAATATACAGTAAAATGAAAAAAAGAATACTTTTTCAATCAAATTGTACTACAAAAAGGACTGAAAAACTAAGAGAAGAATCTGAAAAAATGAACTTTTAGGAGGAAAAATAATGCTAAAAATGTGCTCAATTGCTATTGTAATATTGAATTTTGTTGCTGAATAGAGAGTAATAATTCTGAGTTTTCAGTTGGCCCGTGACTATACTCTTCTATTTGCAACAATTATCCCCATTTATTTCCGGATGTCAATTTCTTAAAAATATTACACCAGATTATAAATGCTGCTTATTAACCCCTTAACCGGGGGATGGGTTCCCATGGCTCGAGATGATCATTAGAACATCTAGAGTCAAAATTCAGTATTTTATTGCATTGAGGACAGAAGTGCACAACCGCTTTACTCCCACTTACGTTAGGAGCGCTGTAAGGCAAGGCTATGCGAGTTTATTTGGATAGCACAATTCATACACAAGGCAATACTTTACAGAAATGGCAAAGAGACAGGTTAAAAACACACAATTACAGTTAAAACATAGAAGAAAAGACATTGAAAATTTAAAATATGGTTTTTAAAATGCATTAAAACCACAGATAAAACAAACCCGTACCCGTTTAAAACATGTTCATACGCACACATAGGCACACTCTTACATAGTCACCCCAAATCACTCACATACAAACACACATTACCAAACACGCTTATGGTCGCATATAAAAACACACTTTCACATGCAAACACACTCTCACATAATCACATTAATACACTCATTCTCACGAACATGAACAAACATACATAAAAACAAAATTTCAGGTAAACACACCAAATCACTTACAAACAAATATGCATTTAGAAACAGGCACGTTAGCACACCCACGTGCAAACACGGTCACAAGAACACATTCTTACATACTCACTGGAACACTATTTTGTTTGGAAGAGTATGTGAATTGTACTCCCTCAATGGACTTCTCAAGGTTTCTTATTTTCCTCCTTTTGAGATTTTCCTTGCCTGCATGATGGTTTAAGATCAGGGGATGGTGTAATTGTAACTTGTGCAGTCTTTTGAGACATCTTGTGATTAAGGGCTATACAAATAAATGTGACTTGACTTCATCCCTTGGTGGCCATAATTCACATGCACACACGTACATGCACCCATTTTCACAAACACACTCTCATGCAAAAACATACAAAAACACACTCTCAGATAAACCCACATGCACGCGTACACATTTTCACAAACACACTCTCATGTAAAGCAAACATGAACTCCCTTTCACATAAACCCATCAAATCACTCACATGGAACACACATTCACAATTACAAGTCTGCACATCTTTAATAAACACACTCTCACATACTTACACAAACACTATTTTGCCTTTTACAAATTGTACTCCCACAAATGACTTTATCCCTCAATGGCTACCAATTCCATGCACACACACACACACACACACAATTTCACAAACACGCTCATGCAAAAGCATACTTAAACACACTCACACAAACACACCAATTCACTCACATACAAGCTTACATTAAAAAACAAACGTTTTCTCACATATATGAACACACTCTCTCATACTCAAAGAAACAAACTCTCTCACATTGCACAGAAAACTGGGTATACCTCAACCCCACACACCGCCTCATATCGTTCTATCAACGTGTGTGAGTGCACATTTATTTCCTCCAGTGGAGGCTTTTCATCCATTTTCTAAAGAAAAGTACTCTCAGTCTTCAACTGGTATATGGCCTTCCTCCTCTGCCGCTATTATACGTCTTTCCATTAGGAGCAATTACAGCTCGTCCTCCAGCGGCGGCTAGCGACGTTTTATCACTTTCGGTCAAAGACTCTGCTTGCGCAAGTCAAGTAAACTTCTATCCGTGCTACGTGAAAATTGTCTTATTTTCGTCTTTCCTTTTTAATGTTGGGAGCATTTCTGGGAATCCCAGTTGACGGTGAATACGGAGTGAAACGATGACACATCAACGGGCTAAATCTGGAGAAATATGCAAGATCATATTTATCATGGGGTCCGGTTGCACCATCGAAAACAGTCGAATTCTGGAGATTTTCTTGGGAAAGTTTTATTCTGTTCTATTTTCATTCTGTCCCTTGATCTGTGTCTCTAATAGACGAAAAAGGTAGTATTTACTTGAACAGAGAAGAATAATTAATCAATCAATCAATCAGCAAAAATTGTGTCACTTTTGCTATTTTAAGAATTATTTTGTTTGTTTAAAAAAGAAAAGAAATGTACAATAAAAGAAATCTAAACTATTCAACAGAAATCATGATACTTAAAAATATGTCTTGAAGTAATTTCAAGTAATTTCAAGTAAATTTGAAGTAATATTTCCACAATCAGATCATGTTGCTCATATTTAGGAAATATGTGTGTCATTTTCTTACAAAACTGATCTAAAAATATCGTAAAAGATAAAAATTTACATACAAGTAGTGTTATACACTTTAGTTTGTAATTCATTTAAAGGTATAACAAAGTGAAAATAACTTAAATTAAGCAAATTAATCGAGAAATGTGAGCAAGTTTAAAATAACGATTTGCTATTTTTCCAATCAGATAATTTTGCTCATATATATGACTTATTTTCCCAGAGAAATAATCTAAAAACTATATTACAATGTACAACTGTGTATACTGGGTTCTGCATTTAGTATGTATTATTTGATTTTTCTTACTTTACTTGATAAATAACTTTAAAATACAAAATGATTACAAAATACCTTCAAAGAAATACATTACTCTGCCAATGTGGGCGAGATTATTCTAAAATTATCGTACAATTGAAAAATGTATGTCATTTTTAAAATATTTTTTTCGTACTTACTATCTTTTTAATGTAATAATATGATAACAATGACTTCAAGTAAGAAAATTACATTTCTGCAGAGATTTCATTATAACGTAAAAAGGACATTACTAAATAAACATGACTTTGACAAAATTAAAAGTATGTAACAGAGACTTACTGGAAAGATATCCTGTGGTCTGATGAGACAAAAATCCATTTATCTGGCTCAGATGGTGTGAAGCATGTGTGGCGGAACCACGTGTTTGTGTTGTGCCTAAAGTCAAGCATGGTGTTGGTAATGTCATGGTTTGGGGCTGCATGAGTGCATTTCATTTAGGGAAAACACAAACTCAAACATGTACTGTCAAAAACTGGAGCAGAGAATGATTCCCTACCTCCAGAAACTCACATGGCATTGTTTCCACATGACAATGACCCGAATACACCTCTAAGAAGACCAAGGCTTTTTCAAAGGAGCTAAGAGTACAGGGGGCGGACTGGCCATGCATGTCTCTGGATTTTAACAGAACATTTTTGGGACATCCTCAAGTGGAAGGTGGAGAAGCATAAAATCTTGGATATCCCCCAGCTTATTCATGTTGTCATGGAGGAGTGGAAGCTCATTCCAGTGGTAATTTGTGGCAAAGGTGCATTCAATATATAATGTAGTTATTTTTTATTAAAGTAGAAGCAGTAGTCTGATAACCATAATTTGATCCACCAAGTAGGACAGACTAAAAATAATTTGACTACATTTAGGGCTTAGGTTAAATTCTTTTTATATTAATATGTTTTTGTATGTCCCATTCCCCTGAGAGAGCCTTTTGAAATATTTGTTACTCTCAGGAGTGTCCTCCGCGCTTCCTTTGTATTTTATTTCGATGAACTCCAAGAGACTCGTCAACCCTTCATGACCTGACAAAACATGAAAGAAAACTTCCTGTATTTGGCCCCTGATGGCGGGTGAGGGCCGTCACACATCAAAAGGGGGGGCCATGTGTGGAAGCCCCCCACTTTCCTCCTGCGGATACAATAACAAACTCGTCATCACAAATAGCGCACGCGAAGGCCAGTCTGATCTATAAGGTCGCTTTTATTATTTTCAACTTCGACTTCCAGGGATGCCAATCTGTTTCGTTAATAATTTTTATAAATGAAAAGCAAATTATTAACTTATGTTTTTACCTCTTTGAGGATATTAACTTTCTAAAACCATTACAAATTCTATTGTTTGGGGCTGAGGTGTGCGCCAAATCAGAATCCTTGCACTTTCGCCATTTAATAAAGTTTTTATTTTACATTTCCACAAGCAGAATGGCCTGGAGATGCAGGGCATTCTCCTTGATCGAGGTTGTTAGGGTTGTTAGTGAGTTGATCCAAATAAGCTGCTTACTGAAAAAGAGCTGTCATTCCCATCAGTAACGGCTCATACAAAAAGGAGCCGGTGTATCTAACTAGCGAGCCAAACAAGCCTTCCAGGACTGGCACTCATATCCCTTCGCAGCCCAGTGAGGCTTTCCACTCTGCAGTGAAAGAAGTTCTGATTGAATAGTAGAAATTGGCAAATGTGCCAGGCATTTCTCTCGAAGTTGCTCGTGATTGGTCAATATGAGTATTGTAGTCTCTGGGCGGAGGGAAGGCAGCGGAGTGCAATACGTAGGACAAAAAGAAATAAATTATTTGTTTGGAAAAAAATGACTTAAATCAGGAAAATGAGCCACATTTTAACTCATTTCATTGATATTGATGGCAAAGAAAAGTGCATTGTCTATCCCTCAAAGCTGAGTCACTCGCTAGATACCAATCTTTAGTAAAGACTGCTAATTTTTTTCCTTTTTGTTGTACACATTTTAATTTATAATTTTCTGGCATGTTTTTCAGAGGTTCTGTGTCCTAATCGGTTAAAACTGAGATGTTGTTCTTAACGTTATAGTTTATGTATTGCACTGGAGAGTTAATCTTTAATTTAAATTTTGTTATTTTCCTTTGTTTTAATATATGGTATATTTTGTATTTTGTAGGGAAAAATCCAATGGTTTGTAAGGCACAGGAGCCTCAGATGTTGACAGGTATGCTAATTATGAAATACATTACTGTAAGAAAGTTCAGCACATGACACAATTGTAATCTATTTGACTTGAACTGCAACGGCACTCATTTTGCACTTTCTGACTTTGTTTCAAATATGCGGCCCATGGGCCGGATTAGGCCCGGCAACAGATTGAATCCGACCAGCGAGATAATGCTCAGAGAAGTGCAAGAGAGCTGCAGTTTTAAATATGTGATAAAGCCTGGCGCCACTCACAAAGACCGTGGAATGTATTTCTTTTTCATTTTCTTTTTTTCGGTCTCTTATTCTTTCTCATTTTCTCTCTTTCTCTCTATTTCTCTCGTTTCACTTTTTCTTTCTTTTTTCTTTCTCTCATTCTTTCTCTATTCATTTTCCCCTCTCTTTTATCTTTATTTATCCCTCTTTGTGTCATGATTACTGATGTGAATCAGCTGTGCCCGCTCATTTGGCGCTAACTTCCGCAGACTCTGATTGGCTCCCTGTCCCTATTTATACCCACTCCTATCTGCTCCCTTTGGTCAGTCCGTCTGCGAACCTCAGTTAACACTACGCAAGCCTTTTTCGACCCTGACTCCCACCTGTTTTTTGCTCCCGTCCTTCCCCCGGCTTCGACCCATTTTTGATCCTGACCACGTCCACTCTACCGTCCCGGCTTTCGACCACTTTTTGTCCCTGACTACGTATACTTTTCTTTCCTGGCTTACGACTCGCTTCTGACCCCTACCATGTTTTGGCTCTCCTGTCCCTGCTACTGACCCGTTTTCTGTTCCCGACACCGCCATCGATCGGGACGGAAGATCCACTTCAGGGCGACCTGCTTCCCGTGTCAAGCAATCACCGGATCGTGGGCGCAACCCTTTCTCTTTTTTCCCAATAAAACTTATGAGGAACGCAACGCAAGTGGGTCCTGTCTCCGTTCTGGTCCTTACACTTTGTATCTCTCTCGCATGTTTTCTTTTTCTCTTCTCTTTCTCTCACTCTCTCTCTCTCACACTCTCTCTCTCTCTCTCTCTCTCTCTCTCTCTCTCTCCCCCTTGCTTTTGGTCTTATTGTCCCTCTCTCTTTCTTCTCTTTCTTTTATCTACTAGTCTGGCCCCCGGGATTTTTTTAAAGAGGCGGCCACGGAGCTCAATCGAGTTTGACTCCATCCATCCATTATCTGCACCGTTTATCCTCAGTAGGGTCGCGGGGGTGCTGGAGCCCACCCCAGCCATCTTTGCGCAGTGGGCAGGGGACACCCTGAACTGGTTGCTAGCCAATCGCAGGGCACACAGGGACAGACAATTCGCTCGCTCATTCACACCTAGGGACAATTTGGACCGGCCAATTAACCTAACTTGCATGTTTTTGGAATGTGGGAGGAAACCGGAGTGCCCGGAGGAAACCCACGCAAGTACGGGGAGAACATGCAAACTCCACACAGGAGGTTCGATCTCATGACCTCAGAACTGTGCCGCACACGCGCTAACCACTACCCCGCCGTGTTGCCCGAGTTCGACTCCTCTGCTTTATATCAGAGACCTTTCCCTCGGGTGCCTGAAATTACTTTTCTGCCTTAACACGAATACAAGAAAAAGTCAAGTAGCGTGTCCCAATATAAGCCGTAGTGAGGCCAATTTGCATAAGCACCCCGCCTCCCGACATCCTCGACGCCGCTCTCCTGACAGGTTTAATGAACTCGCCGTTTAAGTGGTCAAATTATGCACTCATCCCTTTGTACCTCGCCACTATCCTGTCTGCGCACAGGTGATGGAATGGAAACTTCGTCCATTGATTTGTGAGCACCCCCCCCCATGTCGGTTCCGCCTCTCTCCGCCGCGATATTAGAGGAGAGTGCCGTCGGCATTGACGGGAGGGAAAAAGGCAACGTTCGGGGGCCCTTTTGTGGAGCGAAATCGTGTCGAAAAATAGAGCAGGCGGAGAGGGAGCGGGGAACCTGTCACGGACCTCAATGGCGGCATTATGTAAATGGCTGACATCCCCTGATGTAAAGCTGAATAGAAGCACATTAATGTCTTGTGTATATTTAAAAAGCCGGGGCCCAACTCCTCGGGATTGCGAGCGGCAGATCCCGTAATCATGTTGACGAAGTAATGGCAGAGAATTAGTTGTCCATTAAAAGTGTATTATGCGCGACGCTGGCACATGAAATTACTGGCAAATAGTGCAGCGGAGGAAGTGTGGGGAGCGTGGGGAGCGTGGGGAGGGGTCGGGGGCTACTGCAGTGTGTGTCATTCCTGAGCGAGGCTTGCAACGGCAGATGATTGACATCTTTGGACTCGAGCGAATCAAAGCAGGCTGACGGCTTGTGGACGTGAGCACAGTGGGACCTGAAAGCTTCTAATGAGGTTATGGAGGGCTGTGTGTTACGTGAACGCTCGTTAGCATGTGCATGCACACGACCCCGCCGAGTTGAAAGCGTCACGCGGGGTAGCGACGTGTTGTGACCCCGCGATTCAGCGATTCAGTGTTCACTAAGTCCTGCTCCACTTTTGAGACGTTTTGGCTTGTGAAGAGGGTTAGCGTCAGGCTTCTTCCCCTGTCTGTTGTTCTTTATTCCGAATTTGATTGTTTTATTACAGAATATTCCGGGCATATAGAAGCTACAGGCACTCGCTGCAGGAATCTAACAAATGCTAAGGTTGATGAAGTGGTTGGCCCTCATTTTTATTCAAATAATGTAATTTGAATTGTCGTTATTATCACTGAGAACAATGTAGTGGACATTGTCTTCAACAAGATTCGATGTTACACTCGACGACCAGTGCCCATCCTTTTCCTGGCTGTTTTTTGGGGTTGGTGTTTGCTCCCCCGCATGTAACAGATAGTCCTGGTTTCCATGGTGACCAGTTGCAAGAGAAGTCTCCTATTCTGACTCAGGTACAGCACCTCCATCATCTGCTCACTGTTGTTTTTAGGTGTATAGCATCATTCCACTCTTCAGAGATGAGCCAGTCCATGGCCAAACAGCGGAATTTGTGATAAAACTGATACTAGATCTTAAATCACTGGGTTAAAACATTTTCGTTCAGAAATTTAGAGTGGGCCTGTTTTGTTCATGTCCACTTCGTACGACACACTTATACATGCTTAATAATGTTGTACAGTGGTACCTCTACTTACAACTGTCCCTACTACAAAGGTTACGAAGTACGTGAAATGGGAAAATATTGCCTCTAGTTACAAAGGTGCTTCAGGATATGAGGTCAAAAGTATAGTATGTGCTGCTATTAGCCACTCCCAGAGTAAACAATCTGCCTGTCAACACAGAGCGCATGCATCTTCCCAGCATGCTCTTCGTGTCACCGTCAGAGTTCAAAGGCCCTCGGTTGATGGGTTTGGGAAAGTAAGCTGTAAGGAGGATGCAGCCATCATTTAATCAGGCAGGGTTAAAGAAATGTTTGCAAAATTCCATGATGTCGCGGAATAAGTGGGAAGAATTTACACGGAAAAATGTTGACAAAGGGCTATCGCTTCGTCTGCCTCGCACCTTTCCGACATATTGTCAAACGTCGGCCAAATCAGAGGTCATTGGATCAGTTTTTCAAGAAACGTGAGGCAAAAAGTTTGATGAATATTTATATCATTTCCTTTATTCTTTGTCTTTTTAACTTATGTTATTCTTGTTTTATGTTTAGCGTGCGGTAAACCTTTTTAAACATGTATTTGTTTCATTTTCAGATGCTCTTTTGTCTTTTGCAAGACTTGGAAGGGATTAGCGCAATTAAATTAAAAATGAGTTTCTAATAACAAAGGTTTTGGCTTCAGAAGCTACTCTCAAAACAAACAAAATTTGTGAGTAGAGGTACTGTTCTGCCTCGTGGTAAAAAAAAAGAGTGGTCTTAAGCCCCCTCTACAGTCCAACACGTTAATTGTTTTGGAAGAGAAAGTGAAAGCAGCAGAAACACGGAAACTGAAGCGCTTCTGAAGCACGGTGTTACGCTCTGTAAAATTTCCTCAAATGTGTTGTTGCGTTGGACGATTACTGTCTGTAAGTATGTAACAAATTGTGATGACTTTATGTTTTTTTTTTTTGTATTAAAGGATTTTGTACACTTTTACGTACTTTTGTGTAACTCGGTATTAGCTGGTGTTAGCTTAGCACAAAATGTTTCTGTTAGCAAGCTAACAGCACTTTTTTATATTTTTGTTTTAAAGCGACCTAATAAGGGTGGTGGTTGGGGCCATTGCCTGAATAAACAGCAGTCAAAAGCAAAGAAGTCCGGTTATCCAGGACGTTGTTCGCAAGCTAGTCTAGTTGGCCAAATCAGCAGCATAGGTACCATTGTACTCGACTTGCCCCCTGCTAATTTATCCCTCAGCTCCGACATGCAAATATAATAGCTCGAAACTCAGAGTAGACGTTAGTACGCTTTTGCTTAATAAATACCCATGGCGATCCAAACGCAGCCTGAAATCTAAACTTACTCTTTTTGGGGATGTTTTTGACGCTCAGTGTCCGCGTTTGTATATGGCCGATTCGACTTGGTTGGTAAAGCGACGGCCTGCCGCGGAGGCGGTACATTCTTCGACAACTGTGTCAGGGAGAAGCCAAGGGAAAAAAAAAGGAAGCATCGGAGTCATGTGCAGGTAGTGTCAGTTGTTGAGTGGCAGCGTTTCTAATCTGCTGTCAGATTTGTGAGGCGGCCTCATGTGTGGCGCAACACCCGCCTCCTGCGCTTCCCCTTCGGTGTGTGTGACCAGCCTGATTCTCCACCATTTGTCACTTTCCTTTTCCTTTTCATTTTTGGGACTTGTCAGACAAATAGGGGTGAAGTTAAAATAAACATCTAAGCAACCCCCCACCCTCTTTCTTCCTTTCTCTCCCGTGTTCTCGAGGTGATGGAAAAGAAATTGGCGTGCCAAAGAAACCTCCCCGCTCTCCGTCGCTTCCTCTTCCTCCTCTGTCCTTTTCCGCCTCTCTTCTTCTCCTCGCATTGTCGGCATTGTTCCCCCGAGCGCCACTCCTTTATCGGAAAAAATGTGAGGAAAATGACATGCTTTCTTCTCAGCCTGTTGCGGCAAAAGTCTTGTCACTAGGGTAGAAGTGACAGCTTCCAGTAGTGCGGGAACACCCCTGCGCCATCTTGGATGCAAGCAAGCTGTCAGTCGGCGCCGTCCGTCAGCTAGTGACGAGACGTCGGCCCGTCTTTTTCTTCTTCTTCTCAGTCGGGACCACTTTGCCGATCATCGATTTTTTGCATAACTCGTTATAAATAACGCAGTTACGTAACGGCGTAATTTTTTCAGTGACATGGTAATCAAACTATAGTATTTTTACGACTATAAGGCGCACCGGGTTATAAGGCGACCCCCCAAAAATAGTTGTTTGTCCTATATTTTCCATATATAAGGCACACCGGACTATAACGCGCTACAGTGGGAACGTCAACAAAACAATCGGATAGTTCAGTCACACTTATTAATCCCTTAACATTCTGACGGCTCGCAAAGAAACAAATACGTGTCTCAGATGGTGTCTTTATGATGTCACCAATCACTCAAACGGGTCATTCCACATATCATTAGGAAGGTTAAACTCTTGGGATTCAAGAAATTCCAACCGTTTCTTAATTTTTTTTTCGCTGGCAACTGTGTGGAGAGCAAAGTACGGATCTTTTGACACTAACAAAGATGTTATATAATGAAATTGTGAATATGCTTGATTGCTAATAAGATTTTCGAAAAGGGTTGTTCAAACCTCACTTTGTGTTTGCTGTTAAAAACGTCATATTGGAATATAATATTGTGAATGTGCTTAATTGCTGTTGAGATTGTCATGATTGTTTTCTGTTATTAGTGTCAATAAATTTGTTCAAACCAAAAAGTAAGAATGTAATTGTGCAGGCAAACGTGGTTCTATACTGGGCATATAAGAATAAACAGTTTGTTTTTGATTTAATTGAATTTAAGAATAGGTTCATCACAGAAACATCAAGATGAGTCTAAAACAAGATAATGGGAAAATATAAAGCCGGGGTAGCTCAACAAAGTCGTCTTGCAGCCAACAAGCTCAATAATAATACACAACCATGGTCCTCTTACATCTGTGAGTGTAGTAAATCCAGCCGTGTAAAGTATTTACACACTCCAAAGCACGCAGATTGCTAACAAGTAAAAAAGAACAATAAGCTGAGAAGCATCTGCATCGATGGACGTTGCTTGTTGCTAGCTGTCTCACAATTTCAGTTTACAAATACATGCTAGACCTTGGGACTCAATATTGATCCATATATAAGGCTCAATGTATTATAAGGCACATGTTCAACTTTTGAAAAAATAAAGGCTTCTAGGTGCGCCTTATAGTCGTGAAAATACTGTTTTATTATGACGCTATTACCGTTGCCGCCAGTCAAAAGCTGTGCATTACTTTTCTGCAGAACGCCAACTGCGGCAAGCCTCAGCAAATTTAAAGCTGTTATCTGCAGCGAGGTTTTCCGCTCTGTTCCCGTGTTGTTTTCGTCCTGTCTTTTCGTATCATGTCACCATTCAAAATAACGACTACCATTAGGTTGGATAGCCATTACGAATATAGTATTTACTAATGCGCCGACGAAAAAGGGCTGATTTGTGAAAAATGTGAGCCCTTTATTTGACAGCACCCTGACCTGTGTCGTTCACAAACCGAACATTTCGATGGGCTGACTCTCAGAAGTCAACCTCTGATGCCTGCTTCCCACTAATCAACAGATGGTTCCCTCCGTGAAGCCTTTTTTCCCTTGTGTTTGGTCAATATGAATTTTTGGGGGATTCTGTGTTGTTGACTTTAGATGTGTTGAAAAGTTCAAATCGTTTTGTGTTTCGTCTTTTTTTTTTGTAGATTTATAAATATTTCAATTTCAAGTTTTATTGTGTTTACAGAAAAATGTAGTTTATTCTCTTTTCTTCTTTTATTTCTTTTTTATTTTTGTATATGTTTCTTTTGTTTAATTTTTTTTTCAATTTTTGTCTTTTTTCTGTATTTCCCTTCCTTTTGAAGTCAGTCCTTGCATAATGTTACATTATAAATGGTAATGTAGGAATTAAAGCAACAACAAGTTTGCAGGCTCTCCCCGTGCTTGTGTGGGTTTCGTCCGGGCACTCCGGTTTCCTCCCGCATTCCAAAAACATGCATTTCAGGTTCATTGGCGTGAATGAGCGAGTGAGTAGTCTGTCTCTGTGTGGCCTGTGACTGGCTGGCAACCAGTTCAGGGTGTCCTTTGCTCACTGCCCTAAGATGGCTGGGATGGGCTCCAGCACCCCCACAACCCTACTGAAGATAAGCTGGTTAATGGATTGATTAATGGGCTCAACCTGTCAGGTTCTGCACGGTTGCCATGGTGCCCAGCTGGACCCGCCCCTTGACACCGGCTGACTTGCATTTACCGATTACTTCTGTGGGTACTTAAACGTGCTCTTTTGAACTGCGCTTTGCCAGATCGTTGTTGAAAACTTGTTTATGCTTGGTTATACTTGTTGTGCTTGTTGGACTTTGCTGCACTTCGGTGTAACATTCTGAGAGATTCCTGCAAGTTCTGTTTAATTCTGGAAATGCCTAGTTTGTAGTTTTGCCTGTGTTTGACCCGTTTTGTTTTTTGGTCTGGTCCGTTTGTGTTTTGGACAACTTTTCTTTCTCAATTAAAGTGTGAGGACGTCTACTTCCCGCTTCCCGTTCCGTTTCGTGACACTACCAAAAAGTTGCACGCTTTTAACCTCAGATTTGAAGTTCAATGCATCACAATTGCTCATTACCTGCACAATCGTTCTCTTTAACTCTTGCCAGCGCACTGTCCAAGTCCTTTTCTGTGGTCTTCTCATTTTTACAACAAGGCAAAGTGAAACGTAGTGGAAATAAATCGAAAAACCTTGCCGGTCAAGCTACACGATGGGTTCTACGCATGCCCGAAGGGGCTCACTGTTGTTCCATTTGCACATGTATAAAGCCAATCATGGTCTCCTCCAATAATGTTTAATCTGGGGATACGTGGGTGTTGGAACACAAAACATCCTTTTATTAGTAGGTTTTTTCCCCCCACTTTTATTTTGCTATTTTGGTTCGGTGGGCCCCAATTCGTCCACGTGTGTTACTGTCAGGAATGTAAATGAGAATGTTTCCGCCTTGGTGGAGGTCAGCTCTTCAACTCGCATCATTTTTGTTCTGTCCATTAGGAGGCGTGTCCCAAGACTTTTGTTAGATCACATGACTCCCTGCCATCTCTTGGATGATCTTCCCGGCAGTTTCCTTCCCTATCAAATGACTTATTTTTTGCTTTCCCGCCACACTTAATTGTCGTGACATTTCCGTTTGTGTTCCGCTGTGCCTGCCCACCTGCAGCATGTGACATATTCAACAATAGAATATCCCCCCCTTCTCCTAGCCTTTCTCATCATCGGCTACTCAGAAAAATGGTTCCCCCTGCCCCCCTACATGGCTAAAAGCACTCAGATGCAACGTTGAGTGATGCTGAACCTCACCGCCACAATATCGAATGACGTCATAATGAGGCAAATATGAGAGGTTGTAAACAGGGTTGGTACAGGTGCTTAAATTCCTTTAAAAATGCTTGAATTTTGATGTTGGGTTTTCAAGGTCAGGGAAATACTTGAATTTTGGGTGAATTGCTTGAAAATGTGTGGCAGCACGGCGGAGCAGTGGTTAGCGCGTGTGAGGCACTGTTCTGAGGTCATGTTCAAATCTTCTGTGTGGAGTTTGCATGTTCTCTCCGTGCTTGCGTGGGTTTCTTCCGGGCACTCCGGTTTCCTCCCACATTCCAAAGACATGCATTTCAGGTAAAATTGGCCGATCCAAATTGTCCCTAGGTGTGAATGAGCGAGTGAATTGTCTGTCTCTGTGTGCCCTGCGACTGGCTGGCAACCAGTTCAGGGTGTCCTCTGCCCACTGCCTGAAGATAGCTGGGATGGACTCCAGCACCCCCGCAACCCTACAGAGGATAAGCGGTGCAGAGAATGGATGGATGGATGGATGCTTGAAAGTACTTGAAATTATTTCCGTTGATGTGTTTCCAGGCATTCTGACTCGATAGATCACGCTTTTAAATGAAAAAAAAAGGGTGTAAAAATGATGGTGGCTCCAGTCCTCATTATCGAGTTGTCATATAAAGCGTTACCATCCCCTTCTTTCGCATTTCAAAATGACAGGTTTATCAGACTAATCATGGGAATTCCGTCTCTTTTTCAAGAAGCGTCTTTTTTGGCTCGGCTCACTGAGAAGAGCCGACTCTTTTGACTTCCAAAAGGCTTCTGAGTTTTATTTATTAATAGTCATTTGCATCTATTCATCTATCATCTGCACCGCTTATCCTGACTAGGGTCGCGGGGGTGCTGGAGCCCATCTCAGCTATCTTCGGGCAGTTGGCATGGAACACCTGAACTGGATGCCAACCAGTTGCAGGGCTTTTAGTAAAATATTGTTAATGATAATAAAACATTATTTACCAATATATTTTGTAATCGGTAATTGCATGTGTTTTACAGGGGATCCCTGCAAAAACACATGAAATACAAATGAGTACATTGACAGATGTAGAAAATAATTGTAAAAAAAAAACAATTGTTTGATTTTCATACACTGGACAGATTTTAAGCCGAACAACAACACAAAATCCCTGCAAATGCAAACACTATTGACAATTATAATTTAACCAATTTAGACACAGATCTTCTGAAAAACATTGCAAAAAAATAGAAATTAAAATAGGTAAAACAAAAAGCAAAAGCTCAGCAGTCTCTAAGATTGAAAGATTGAATGCACTTGGTTTCGAAACAATCAATATAATTATAATGAGTCCAAATTTGGCTCATTTTTCTGCTTTTGATACATACAGTACTCTCCTTTTTTGTCTTCTGTATTGAACTCTTTTATTACCCACCACCTATGGAGCTCTTTCTGTGTGACGTATTGAAGTTGTGCTTGTTGAAGCAGAACGGCAGAATTCACGTCAGTTTATAGCAGCCCATTGACACAAAAAAAAATCGTAGATCATAGATAGGTGCAGCGCAAAATAGCACAAACTATGTGCTTGCAGCAAGATCATGAAAGCCAAGGCACTGGATTTCTTTCTTGAAAAACAAACATGATGATAGCGCTTGCCATAGCTAATTGGTGGAATTCGGCTTATATGTATGGTAGAAAAGTGGTATTTTTTTTTCAATAACTAGCTAAATAAACCACACATAATGCTAGCACAACTACCAAGTTAAATCAACAGAACGGGATCTGCCAATTTGCCAATTATTTATTCCTTTTGGTTTTTTTTTCAAAGAAAGGGACTAATTTTAGGGCATTTGTCTGCATTGTTTAGCCCTTAACACAGATAACTGACAACATATTTCACATTATTCAGATAAAAGTTTGGTTCTGTTTCATGTTTCTGATTTTTGCAAGGTCAGGTCTATTGTTTAAGTTTTGTTTATTTGAGAAGGGACAAGTATGCTCCAAAAACTCATGTCACATAACATTTTAGCCAAAGCTAATTCTCAATGTCCGTCCCCAGAAGAGCTTTTACAGATAAAAACATACATAAAATACACATTATAAAACGGCACAAATGCAGAGGCTACAGGGGGTCACATATCTGACCTCTGAAAAAAAAGTCTTTAAGTTTATGTTTAAAAAGGACCCAGTTTGACTCTTTGTTTTGTTCGGTGGGTAAACAGTTTCAGGCTTTAGTGCCTTGAACAGTAAAATCTGATTGTCCAAAAGTAGTTTCCCGCCTCTGGACTTGACAGTTCCCGCTCTGAGCTCCTCTGGTTCAAGGGCCCACTGCCCTGAGGGGAACTACTGTATGCTCTCACTAACAACCTGAGGGGCCATTTATAAATAAGCTTCAACTGTGCACATTTGATGAAGTTCTCAAAAGATAACATTTTTAAGTTCTCCAAACTAACACGATGATGTGACCTAATGGACTTATCTAGAATTTTAACCGCACTATTGGAAATAATTTGTCACACGAATACGACCTGTTTTACGAAATTCTGTTGATCCTTGGCACCGTCTGTTTGTTTTTTTTGGGTCAGGAACCCAACCGGCAATATTTACATTCGTATTCTCCGTGAGGCTGCCGGCATTCTAGGAAAGTGGCAAAACAACATTTGTGATTATTCTTTCATTGTTGTGCAAACAGCCCCTCAAAACAACCCAAGGTTTATCAGTCCGAGGCGCTCAGAGGAGACGACAATACGTTTTTAGGGAGAAAGCGTCAAGTTCGAGGACACTTGAGTCTGTACGCTGCATTTTCTGAATAGGCGCCGCTCTCGCGCTTTGTCCACTGTTTTCCCTCCAAACGAATACATTTTTTGTCCCCATTTGGCGACAAAGAGGAAGATGTGCTGAATGCGTGGAAAGCTTCCTTGCCCTCTGCCAAGAGAGCGTAGAGTTTTTGCTAGGTGTGCTGAGTTTGGAGGCAGCGGGGAGGCGTTCATACCCCCCTGAATTAATCTGTCGGATTCGGTCGACGTGCAAATGACGCATCCTGCACAGTAAACATTGATTGAGTTGCACTTCTCTCGGCAAACTGGATAGCGACACTTGTGATAAGTGCCCCATTGCCTGGCCCGGGAGATTCCGCAAATGGGCCAGGAGAAAAACGCTAACAAAAGCCCCCGACATAACCCCCGAGGCACCAGCGCCCCAAGCTAACCGACCCCACCCGCCTCCTCAAGCCGGACCTTTTTGTCCCAGTTTCTATTCTGTGCCCCCCCCTTTCTCTCTTTCTTTCTCCTTTATGCACCTCTTTTGCTTTTGGCTGAGCGTCCACATGAAGAGGTTCATTACCGGCCCCACTCAGGTATGGCGGCTCCCTTCCCACCCCGGCCCCGCCGGCTCCCTGGAAAAGGGAAACATGCCACACAAAGGTCCTGTTAGCACTTCCTACCAAATTGCCCGTCCTCTGCGGAGTTACAACGCTCCAATTACCCAAAGGGGGGATGTTGCACCCCTTGCCCTTCCTCCCACCCACTCACATGTACACACATAACATAAGAACGAAAGAGAAATAAAAGTCCCTATGCTAGGTGGCTAATTAGCACTCAGGAGGCTTTCTTTACCGTTTTTATTTACAATCTTTACCATGACCCTTCAACGCTTGAGGATGCATCTTGGGGCTCTGGGACTGAGCATGAATGAAGTTCCTCTCCCATCCCCCTGGGGTACTGAACACCTTGCAGACATTGCACACTTGTGGGTGACCTCAACAAGAACCCAACAGCAAATAGTGAGTGAGGAGTCCAGTGTTAGCAACCATTGCTGGTGTCGCGGTATGGAATTACTGTATGTCAATGCCCACATAATGGATTTTCAATCAGCTACGGACTGCATTTCTTGTATAAAAATGATGGTAAATTACATAGGCTTCCGCACAGATGAAATGCTAGTCATTGTTTGTGAGTTCATTTATGCCCAGGATATATTTTGTAATAAAAACTTTGAAGGAACTGCTCATCTGTTTTCAGCCTCTATTTTGAAAACATGCCTTCTCAATATCTGAAACCAATAAACAGGCTGAGGAAAAGGCCAGTGCTCCACACTAGCGAGCTTGTGCGCTGTAGGAGAGATGCTGTCAGCCGACTCCACGTACAAGAAGTGACTGAACTCCCTCTAGGGATGAGTTGGCCTATGGTCGACCAATCATGTTGAAGTCACACCCCTGCCTCTCACCTATGAAAAACCACACACACCCCAAACTTAAGGCCTCCACGGCCTAGGGTGACAATGGGGACCGAAAAGGCCGAAATCCACCAATCACCCCCCCAAGTGCTGCTTTGTCCGACCCAAAGGTAGGCAGGACATGATTTCACAACAGACTGTTTTGGTGCAGAGGCAACTAATATTTCATTTTGAACATTCTATGAAAATAATTCCTGATAATTTAAATAAATTGACTGTTTTAACACCATTTATGCATCAATTATTTCTTTATTCCTAGCGAACTTCTTTCCCTGATCCTATTTTCTAAAACTGCGAAGGCTGGTGTCATCAATGTCTTTTTATATATATATATATATATATATATATATATATATATATATATATATATATATATATATATATATATATATATATATATATATATATATATATATATATATATATATGGGGCACCTGTTTCCTCATTAGCTGCTAGTCGCTTTTGCAGGAATCATTGCTAAGTGCTCATAACAGAAACCATATTAAAATAGTCTGTCACGACCGGTACAAGCAGTAGACTCTAATGCGTAATGTTTAACTCAATGCTTTATTAAGGGATCGGGGACATCAGGGCGAGAGGAAAAAACAACAGCGATTTGGTGCTTGCTGGGCAGGAGCGAACGAAGCCTGGTTGGAGATCGGAAGCTAGTCGGGCAGCCGGGACGGGAGAAAGGAGCGTGGTCAGAGATCGGAAGCAAGTCTAGCCCTAACCGGAGACGATCGGGAAGCCAGGCACGGACGAGCACAATACAGGACAGGACAGGATGGACGGGAGCCAGAGTCAAAAAGTGCTTGCCTTACATGTGCTGAGGTTTGCTGACGGACTGACAAAGAGTGAACGAGAATTACATGTTTAAATAGTAGGACTAATTAGGGAACGAGTGAACGCAGGTGAGGGCAATTGGCAAATCATGACATGTTCAAGGTCCGCAATCATTAAGTTGCTTTTGCAGTGTCTTTAATTAACCAGCTGATTTCAGGCTGACATTTTGTTTTTAGAAATCAGGTTATTACTTTTTGTTTGTTTTTACTGGTTAGTCGTCATAGTAAATCAGTCACTGATGTGCCAAATGGCTGTACTAGTCAAATGTCTTCAACAAATACTTTGAAAGTGCGGATAGACATCAGAATTGCTTTCCCACATGAATGTTTGAATTTTTTGGGCAGTGCTTGTGAACATTTAAGCAAGAATCAAGCAAAAACAACCCAAAAAGCCAATAACCAAAATGTAACTTATTGATGGGTAATGGGGGGTATTTTTGTGTAAATAGTTTCTAACATGTGAAGGTTTGTTCAAATATCCTCAAAGTATCACATTCCTGCACTTGGGTTTTGTGTCCTCTCTCACTCCCTCTCGCTTATCCTTACCTTATTTGGCGACTCCCTTCCGGCGTTTAATTTCAACTCCACACCTAGTGTAACTTTTCTCGATTACCCTCCAATCACACCGCTCCCTCTCCCTCCTGCCATTGTGCTGCCTGCTAGATCACTTACCCTTCTCCTGCCTCTTAGACCACGACAGCTGCCTCTGGTGATGTAAATACTGTTGCTTCACTATCTTACTCGGCGAGTACTGAAACCTGCCCTAAAAAAAAGACCAACTCACTGATATGTTTCTGGATTGTGCTACTGTCCCCCGAGTTGGGCCCTGACAAAGCCAGGGACATGCATTTAACACGTAACAAGTACACACAAAAAAACACACATGTTCTATATACCACATGGTCCACATAGTCTATAAATCAATAGTTTTCCTTTTTGCATTTTATTTTTCAGCAAAAAATGTTTTGTGCCACCTTTGAACAATTTATCTTCCAGTTTAATCATGAAGCAAGCAGTAACTGGATTACGCAACGCTGGTTGCCCAACACATGTATACAAGGTGACGACCAGAGGACGACGCTTTAATGAGCGATACGTAAGAGATTCCATCCAGGTTGCCCAATGAGATTACGGCCGGTCGGGCAATGAAGTTCTGTATTCATGCGTCAGATTAAAATGGGTGCTTCCTGTTAACCATATGAGTCACCTCTTTGCAGAAAGCGATTGTCTTTTAAACCCGATTGACGTAAATTATGTCCATTTAAGCAACTTTATACATAGTTTTATACTGTAACACTTTTTCATTTGTTTCTCCAGCCTCAGTCTTCACTGCCGAATCGGAATTGCTTTGGTTTTTTATGTATCAATGTACATCCTAATTGGGACTAGAATTCAACATAATCTGGTTTTAAGTATCAAGCATGCAGCCAATATATAGCAAAATATCAACTAAAGTGGTGCAGCATGTTTTAAACTGCCCACAGCCTGGAATTTGAGTTCTTTTTTTAGTAAGCATGATGGCAAGATTAATCCTGATCTCTATTTGAAAAAGCCAGTTCATCATTTTGTAGACTTATGTACAGTTTGGCTCACTCACTCAAAAAACGCAATCCTTAGCAAGTGGGAAAGAGTACGTAGATCAAGTGCATGAAAATAAAACAGCACAGTTCAGAGTCTAAATTATGACAAAATGACTCCCAGAAATACATGTATTTGAATCCATTTATTGCTCAATACCACCAAAATAGTACTCACTTGCTTACTTACGTTTTATCGGCTGTATCATTTACAATGGACACAATATTTTTACCTCAAAAACGGCTAACATGTATGTACAAATAAATGAAGCTACTCTACAACTTATTCATTATTTCATTGGCAGAGCAAGAAAGCAATATATCAAATGTAGCATAGAAAAAAGGTTTTATTGTCTTACCTCAACTCATAAATAAGGCCTATATGCTGCTTCTTTTGAATAAAAGCATCAAAAGATACAGTATATAATCCTCCATTATGAAAAAATAAAATACGTCCGTGCAACGAGAAAAGAAAAATAATGGATGTCCTGACTCGCTGTTAGTTTGTTAATACTAAGACAAATTCTATTGTTTGGGGCTGAGTAGTGTACCGAATCAGGATTCTTGATATAACTATTGTTCTCTTTTTGCGTGCCTCACTCTGCATCTATAGATGCTCAGCTCAGTAAAACATCACATGTTACTTGTACTACCGGGATTTCATATTCATTATATAATGAAAAATTCCATGATATTGTTAAAATACTGTGGAATCAAAAAAGGTTAAGTGTCATGGCAATTTAAACCCAAAATACTAAATTATAGAATGTCATAAGCACATTAAAGAGACTTATAATCATAATCAAATAAATGCAGGCCAAAAATCATATACATCTAAAAAGAATTCCACTCAACATTAACTGCGTGTGAAATATATTCAATTTTATTTCCAACAAATGAAAGTGTGTTCTAAACGACATCCATTTCGCGAGACTAGGCAAATAAGACAAGCGAAGCATTCATGTTGAGGTCTTTATTGCATTAAAACAATATATTCTGGGCGTTGACAACATGGATGATCATTAGTTATACATCACAGGGAACGGTTGTAAGACGAACGAAACTTGAGAGAGGGTCGGGCCATGACCAGGACAAAACCTGAGTTAGTGGAAAATTACCAAAATCTGTCCCCAACCCAGACCCATTGACAAAATCCAGGGCAAGTTTCAAAGCATCCTTAACAGCACACGGGGAACAATGTCGACTGCATAACGACTGTATGAATGAATACATTGAGACGTCAAGTGAATACATTAAGAAGTATGTGTTTGTGTGATTGGGTGTGGATCCCTTAATCACTGGGGTCGTAGGGACACCATTTCCTTTGGTGTGTCTTGGGCAAGTACAGCCTGGTGGTGCCTATCCCAAAAAATGTTTCCACCCGGTCGACCTTATTTAGATATATGGATAATTATAGGTAGTATTATTTACAACTAATTGATTGAAATAATTAAACAGCATTAGGTGGAAAAGTAATACAATTATGACTATATATGCAGAGACACGCTTCAATATTCTTACACAAACAACTCCTGTTAAGACTACAGATTTTACGAGCTCTCATGTGTCAAACAGGCCAATACTAAAACTTTCTGCTTACCAGTCCAAGTAAAATAATACAATTTAATAGAAAAATGGAGAAAAATGATCATTTTGAGCTCTCCCTCACCACAAACACAATATCAAAACTCAAACACGACGATAGCCTCAACTCATTCGACCCACTACAGCATTTTCCCTGCCAACTTGCCTAATTAACATCTTTGAGTTTTCTGGAGTTTCGTCTAGCTGGTCTCGCCGGCAACAACGGAGAAATGTTTTGCGGCTCGGCGGCGGCATAAGCGATTAAGCAAGAGGGGATTATTGCGAATGAGGTCAGTGTTGCCACGAATTAAAAACGGCGTCTCCGCCAGAGGCCGAGTCCAGCAGGAGGAAAGGCTCCAATCCACGCACGCACGTTAAATATTGAAGGGAAAACGGAAAATTCATATGAAAGATTAAGGGTGCATGGAAATAATGAAGGATTAGGAGGACGGCAAACGCGTGCAGGGTGTAACCTAGGCGTCGATGATAGCAAGAATGCAACATTAATGCGATGAGTGCTGCAGCCTCATTAAAAGGAACGTGTGTGGGTTTTTTTTGCAAAGCTGCTAGCTACTGATACCGGATCAGACTCGCCAACCAATTAAACAAGCTAATAAGAGTAGAAGGTGATATGGAACATTCTTGACAAATAAACATAAAATCAAAACAAACAAAAAAAAACACACGACATTCCTAATTATTGGAAAATAGAAAACAATGATATTCAGGGGTGGAAAAAAACGTGTTTGCAACCTATTTTTAATATTTTTTGTCATCAATGATTACATGATTACTTTTCTTCAGAAGTACACTGATTACCTATAGCTTTTTGCCGGGTTTAAGTTTTTGGGTGCTCATAGCAGCAAGATGGTGAATGATAATGTCACCTGACACTGTCACTTTGAAATACTAGTTATACTAATAAGTCATTTTACTACTGGAAATTTCCTGATTCCTGATTGTTAAATTGTAACAATCGCAGGTGCCCATACCATTGAAAAAGACTAGTGTCGGCATCAATAACTGGTAATGTTACCTGTCTATGCCTAGTTAATTCACTCTTCTCTGTAGGTTACTTAATGAAGTTTCTCTGTTACCGCTAGGAGGTGCTTAACAATCCACAGTCCCTTTAGAGCTAAAATTACTCCTCATAAAAATTATTTTGCTCATTAATATTTTTTCAAAAGTGTTTAAAATCAAGCTAACATCATGAAAAAAAAACATATAAAATGGTCATGATTATCAGTAAAGATGAAAATTTGACATGGAAAAATTAGTTATTTACCTATTCCAGTAAATCTAATCAGATTTATTGTTGTGTGCTGCATTTTTTGTTAATCCTAACTGAGACATGCAGGCAGGTCTGGATTAGTTCCTGCTACCAATATCTAGAACAGGGGCCTCCAACATGGTGCCCGCGGGCACTAGGGTGCCTTTTAAGAACAGATGATGTGCCCGCAGACATCTTCTGAAAATTGCTCACGAGTGCTAAGTCATTAGGATTTTCTTATAAAACAATTCTTTTAGTGGTTGGCTGAATCTATTCAACCCTACTTCGAGAGATTTAAGGAAAAAAGGGATCCTATAACTCCAAAAATTGACATTTGTTGATAATACACTTCCTACCGTGTGAGCAGCGTTCTTTCACGCATGCACACCATTTAGGAGGTGGAGGGAAGTTGCAATAAATATACTGTATAACACGAATAATTTAACCTTCAATCCATTTTCAGTATTAGACGATGCAATTTGAAGGTAGCCTTTGAGTCTTTTGATGACCTTCCATGTGGACCACAGCGATAATGAAGTATGCGATACCTTGAATCACATTACTGCAAGGAGATTCTTTTTCCCTTGAAGGAATTCATCCATTTTTCATATGCGTGTCCCATTTTTAAGGCGAGGCTCGTTCCTTTTTCCTCTCGGGGACATTGATATTTTAACAGTCTTTTTAATTACTCTGACGAACGTTCTGCCCACATGGCTGCTTCGCCACAATCGTGTCAGGTCTCTGTCACATTTCCCCTCCGCTCGCTCGAGAGTCAAACACAAATGAAAGCCATCGCCGCTCTATGAGGTATCAATCGTTGGGGAAAAAAAGCGTACGGAGGAGGAATTTGGGGGAGATTGACCTCTTGTGAGAGGCGAGGATTAGAGGCCCAACGTAATAATGGGAAAGTCATTGTGTCAGCGGATTACGCAACTATCTTTATTTGACAGCCACGTCCCTTGTGGGTGTCAGGGGATGAAGGGGGGAGGGCAGTGTATGGCCAGGGGGGATCGAGTCTTTCAGATAAGTAACTTTCATATTTTTTGAAGTGCACCAACTGTCTACTTCTGTCTGTCAAAAACGTCAAGAACCAGAACTGGATCAGAGCCAGAATGCGTTTCTCACACAAGCTTTTATTTTACGGGAAATGGGGAGTCATGCACGTTGGGCAGCGGTCTGGCGTGGAAAGACAGGAAGCCAGAGACTGACGAGAGCGATACCAATTGTCCGAACAGATATCAGACATATGGGGTCGATACCGGACAGAACTGGACAGACAGGATTGATATTAAAACGGGATATTGAAATAAAACAGGGCAAAAATAGACGGGAACGAAACTCGAAACCGATATTAACCAGGATAATAAATAATAAACGGGAACAATACCGTACAGGAAATACGTCTTGCGAGGCTGAGGTTTGTAGACTTACAGACAAACGGAAAGTGAGAACACAGAACTTAAAGAAAAGGAAAGCCAATCCGTCAACGAGCCGCAGCTGGCGCCACACGGGCGGGCCAATTGGGCGCCATGGCAACCGTGACAAAAAATGAAGCATTTCACACTTCCAAAATATCATTGACCTCATGATAAACAAATATTGTTGACACAATGTAAATAAACAATAATCAATAATCACTGGTGTGCTCACATATAAGCCAAATTTAGAACGGTGAAATATAATACTGCCACCAGGGGGTCGGCGCATAAAACAAAAGAACACAAGGAGGCGTAAGATGGGCAAAGCCACCAAGTCAGGCTCTCTGTCGCTCAAACTCTTCTAATTCAATGACTTTTTCGCTTATACCATTGGGTCCTAATAAAGTTAATGTGAACGTGAACGTATGTAATATTTGATCTTCCTGGTGGTACAAAAACGCCCTCATTCAATAAAAAAAAAATATTGATTTGAATATTAAATTTCTATATTTTCATTGGTCGAGAAATTTGTATATTTTTCAAATGGGGAATCCATACCTAGTAGTCTCCACCATGTTTGTCTTTCATCTTGCTGCTATGTTGTGTTAATTTGGCACTGATTTTCGTTCGCATTTGACAATACAGTGTCATCTAGTGGTCAAATATTACACAAAGTACCTTTAAGGGGGAGAAAAGTGGGAAACAGTGACAATGATTAAGTCGGAGAAAAAATTCTAACATGGTGTACAAGTGTCTGCCATTGGGCATGCTGCTTAAAAGGACAGTGTAATATTTGACCACTGTATAGTATAGTGCAACCGAAAACGAGTGCTACAGTGCAAGGAAGAATACAAACTACAGAGACTCTATGTGACCAAACCGCACCATTTCTCTTTGCATCCATGCCCAACCTTTTGTAAGGTTTTTGGGCCTACCGTTAGCAGCAAGATGTCAGACATTTATACCAGCTCCCTTTTGGCGTGCCTCATGTTATGTAAAAAAGAAGGCAAATGGGTTGACATTCGAGTATTTAAAGAAAATGTATATTTACATGCTAAAACAGATATAGTTGCTTATTCTTCAAATCATTATTCATTGCAATCTAAGTTAAATCAAAATGGATTACAACACCAGGAGATGCTAAATAATATGCATCTTTAAAGTTACAGTCAATACTTAAATCAGTATTTTATTTTTATCTAATAAATTAAATTTATCGTTATTATCTACACATTTAAATATTTATCGTTGTCTAGGTCCGCGATTCACATATATTTTGTGTACGGTATGTAGGTGGCTATTTTAAAACCGTTGAAAGGGGTCGATTTATAAGTGAAGTGGGCTTATATGCGAGTATATATGCTACTTTCTTTTTAATCTCCTTATAGCATCCTATTCAGCAGTCATGCCCTTCTTAATGAACGATGTATACGTTTGTATGAATTACACTGCCCTCTAACTGAATTGATTCAATGGAAAAAAAACAATGTCGCTTCCATTAAATCATTCTTGAACACCAAGTTCACTCTCCCACCTCCCTGCTAGAGTGGCGAGGAATGACCGTCCGAACCCATCGCTCTTATGAATTCCAACCCAATGCGGCGGTGATTGAAGGGAGCCATTACAATAGGTCACGGAGCACCACAGATAATGGTGGCAGGGGCCGGCGGCGGGGGCCAGCAGCGGGGGCCGGCACTGACAGCAGCGTATTGAACGCAGGTTAAAAGTTAACACAATGATCAAACATCCAAGAATAGACGTGTGATGTGATAATAAGCGTGTTGCGTACCCAAGCATTGGTTATTCTACTTGCGTTATTGCAAAGACAAGCCTCATTGTTTTATGTGGCACTAAATATATCAACATGTAAATGTGGTGAGAGTAATTGTTTTTTCTTTGAAAGCAGTGGTTAGTAACCACTGGGCCGCAGATCGATTACCGGAGAATTTACTAGGTATTTATGTTATGTTCTACACCATTGAGTAGTTTCCCTCGTGTTTTTTTGTGTGTCTCTGGTACTGTGAGTAAAAATTGTATGCTGATGAGATTAGATTACAATCAACAGCTGTACAATACAATATAATACATAAACATGTGCCTAAAGGAAGTAAGCTAAAACTGAAGCTTTTAAGTGCCTACCCCTATACCATTGAATATCCTTGCAGGGAAGACAAAACAAGAAAACAGAACCTTTCCCCACGAAGGAAAATCATTATTACTCATGTTATTATTGGGCCAGGCTGTGAGAATATTGTCAGACATAAAACCAACTAATATAAAGCCATTTTTTTGCACGAATCACTACAATAAAAAAAAAATTGTTTCACGAGGACTCAGTTCTTGAAATCAAATCAGCAGTGTCCATGTGGGTCTTTTTTAATCATAATAATAGTAATAATAATGAAGCAATCTCTTTATTTGCTCTTTTCTTTTTTTCGATAATTGGGTCATCCGTCAACGGCAAATAACATGAGCCGCGGCAATGGAGACATCACACCCAGCGACGGAGGCCCCCTTCCAAACATTGCCGGCAGATGAAGTCCTCGCCGGCGAGACTCCATTAAAACGACGCCGCGTGATACCAATCTGCAACTTTATTATTCGCCGCCGCCGCCGCTCTCCATTCGGCATTATCAGAAAACACAGTCATTAAAAAGCATTTGACCTTTTTGAGGCGGGCGCCGAGAAATTAGCTCCCGTGTCGGCAACCCGGCCCTCCCTCCTCCACCGCTTCCCTCGCTGTTGTTGGAATAAATCACTTGACTGCCAATTGTAATGAAACTCCTCCTTTTTTGCTCCGAGTGGCGTGGCGGCGCCGCTCTGCCTCGACGGCGCCCGAGGAGATAGCTCCTTAATTAAATGTTACATCTGTCAATTGTCTCACTGCCACAACGAGGAGCAGGACGAGGAGGAGGCTGAGGATGAGGCGAGCTCAGGTGAGACAATGAGAAGAAGACAGGTAGAAGGAGGCGGACAAATGAGACTCTTGGCCTCAGCGACATTGCGCTAGTTGCTATTGATTTGTTGTGCTTGCCTTCGCGTGCATGGCTGCGTGTTTACAAACGCAATGAGTTACAACCTGTTTTGGGGTTTTAGTTACATGTTACCTGCAACGCGATCTCAAAGGCGCGTTTGATGATATTTTCAGTCAACTGCAGAGGGTGGTTAGGCATGAACTCCAACCCGTGATATACAGCCAAGTGAAAGATATACTAAACTACAGTAGCCCCTCTACATAACAGATTTTTTCATTCCTGGATCAAGCTCATATCGAGAATCTCAAACACGTTTCCCCCATAAGAATTAACTGTAAACCAATTAATCCGTCCCTGATTTTCCAAACTCATCCAAGTCAAGTCAAGTCATGTTTATTTGTATATGCCTTAATCACAAAGAGTCTCAAAGGCCTGCACAAACCACAGATTATTGCAAACCACAGACTATTATTACATCATCCCCTGATCTAAAACTTAATTGAGGGCAAGGAAAAACTCAAAAACCTCAACATGAGGAAGATGAAGAAATCTTGAGAAGGGACTGCACATGAGGTAATTGAAGCCTAAATTGCAATAAAACACATCTTTCTGATCAGTAGACAACACATTGAAATAGAATTGAACCTACAAATACAGTAATAAGATAAATGATAGTAGATTAACAAAATAAAATGTGAGTTTATTATGAGCATTCACCAGTGAGGAAGTAACCGGTTGACAACTATAAGTCTTAAAGGTGCCTGGGTTCTCTGCATGACACAGCAACATCAGCTTTACCCTGTAGTCACCACTGGTATTAGCACACAATGCTTAGGTTTGACAATCTTTCTCGACAGTATGACCCGGCAACTTTTGCTCCATAGCAGTGATGAATGTCCTGCTTGGAATTTTCCCATTAAAAAATTGCTATAAGATATAACATTCTTCTGAAATTAGTGAAGCAAAATGCTACCTTAACTCCTCCGCGGCTTTGGTATCTACACTAGCTGATTCCTCATGTCGTACCAAACATTGTATGCCAGTCCATATGTGCAATCGGACCTCTACTGAGAGCAATCGCAAATTTTCGAAAATTGGATATTCTTTGTACGTCGGGCAAGATCGCTAATTTCTCATAACGAGTGTCGCTCATAGATACAAGGTCCACTGTATGTTAAAATGTTTTTTTACAGTATTTTCAATTGCCAGCGTTTGGTTATTTCTATTTCTTTTCCTGACACCCACGAAAAAAAGCAACATTTTTCTGGAGAAAAATTCTAAATTCAAGGTTTATCTAATTTTAAACAGCGCAATTGAGTCAAATCCCCAAATTCATACCTGTCAACCTGTCCGTTTTTGCCATACAAAGTAAGTTTATTATGCATTTTGAGACGTGTACGACGTACAAGAAAATCTGTATGGAAAAACGCTAAGTTGTCAATCATAGGTACCATCCGGTATACACCCACTATCACGAAACGGCAAATCAATCAAGTCAAACAAGTTCGCCGCTAACTCTGTATTGTTTTTTTTTCCCGTTGCAAACAAAGCGAGCGGTTGGATGCTACTGCCGCCTGGGGATTTTCCATCTTGCATCATTCAGAAAAAAAATATGGTGTAAGATTAGTTTGTATTTTGTAAGGGAAAGTACGACAGTTTGTACGGGCATGGAGCCGTGGAGGTTGACAGGTATGCAAATTGCAAGCTAAGACCCCAACGGATCAAGTTTTGTTCCTTTGTGAAAAACAGAAATAAAGTTAAGCCACAAATACCAGACAGCCATTGTATTTTATATTTTTGAAATTAATCTGAAAGAGAAACCAAACCTACATTAAGCTCGTAATGATAAAAGATAAAACAAAACTAGGAAAACATTGTAGGTTTTGTCCCCGTCATTGACCGGCAATGGTGATACAAGATGTGAAAGATCCTTAAACTAGCCTAGCAGAGTCCAGCTTAAGCTTGACTGATGCTAGCTCCTTTAGCATTCTTCATTGTGTTGTCAAGAACATAACCCCCCCAAAATATAAATTCGGCTTGTGATAAGAGCTGCCAGACAGAGATTTGTTGAATTCTGTGACACGTGACAATCATTTCAATATACAGTTATCAAAACCGCACAGGTAGGTGTTGGGGATTTTTGAATGTGTTACCATCGCCATTGATGCTTGTTTCTTATTATTGCTTCACAGCTAACAAGCCGTTGTATACATTTTCTTAATTGAGTCACTAAAGATCTACCCGAGCAATTAGCGGGGAGCACATAAACACTCAAACGCACGTTATGTGACCTCCTCCCTCATTATTTATGTTATTAGATTGTGTGTGTTTAGACATGCTGTTTTCTTATAACTTCCAAAGGACACATTGATGTTTAACGGAACCTTTTAGGCGCCATCTTGACAAAATTATCTTCTTTGTTCTTTGCATTTGGTAGCACGGTGGCCATTTGCCAAATGTTTTTGGTTTTTTTTCATGTTTTTAGCAGAGCTATCCTTGGAACATTTTCCAAAACAAATCTAACTAATTGTAATGGCAGATAATTAGGGCATAGCACTATAAGGCACTCAAGATTACAGGGAGCACCCCTAGAAAATTGTCTTCTGTGATATATTTTTTCCTTATATAAGGCGCAACTGGAATTAAAACGACAGTAAGGATTGCACAAGAAATAAAAGAGTCTCATATTTGTGCATTGTTTGATCAGTCAGAGAATATCGCTGATTACAATTGCATAACCAAGATTCAAACGTGGATCCCGGCGGGAAGTGTGCAGGATCCCATCCACTATTTTTAGACACGGTACAAAATAGTTGGCTTTTTTATTGGGTCGGCTGCAGGAACAGTGTCAGACATTAACCGGGTCTGCGGTAAAGAAATGGACCACTGAAATACAGTATTGTATAGCTGTTCGGGAAAGTCTTGACGAAGTGCACAAGATTCTGAACTAAATGGCAAGAAAAGCATCGTGGGAAGTAATTTGGTCGTTCTGAACTAAATTAAGAGAAACACATATAAACAAACGCATGCCGCAGATATTCAAAATGTTTTTCCCTTAAAATGCTTAGTTTGAGCATAGAAAAACTAAAACAAAATTTTATACCGATTATCTCATCTCTTTAACATATCTGGAACTGTGACTAGAATTACTGTGATAATGATATAAGACCTACTTCCTTTTCATGTGTCATCTACATACCTGGCGGTACAATGGATGGATTTTGACGCCTTTACTGCAAGGGTTTGAAACTGCATCCAATATTATGCTATTGTGATCAGTAATTCATGTGGCATTTCATTGTATGCAATTGTGAACAACCATTTATTTGGCTGGTGGTTAGGATTCGGTGCTCTTACCAGGGTGATCCGGTTTGATTCCAATTACCACCAATGTTATACAATTTGGTAAGAAACAGTTTTTACAGACGGATCAAGAATTGCAAAAATATGATGTGCATTTCCAATTTTTCTCCCGTATACGACACACTAGATTATAAGGTGCACATCCTAGTTTCTGGCCGATTTGGAGGTTTTGGGTGCGCCTTATAACCGGGAAAATACGGTAGTTAAATTTTTTTTCTACTACTTTTTGAGGAGATGACAGTTCTTGACTAAAAAATAAATTTAAGGCAAGCAAAATCAAAGGCTCCATTAAACAATTCATCTCAATGCGTATTGCGTATTGCCGGTGTGTTGTACACTATGTATCATGGCACGGCGTCGGTGGGCCAAAGCATGCCAGCAACGGCAATGAGAGAGGGGGATGATGGGAAGGATCAACGCCAGGCTGAGCCCGAGGGAAGACACGCATTTCCACCACTGCGTGCGCTAAATTGGATTTAAGCGCAAATCATAGACAACAATAGCAAAGGGCTGTCACTCCCTAAAGCTAGGACTGGCGCAGTGTGTTCGTGTATGTCTCATAAAGCGCCTCATCTGGGCGAAGGTATGAAATCGCTGTGACCGTAAGCACCTCATCTTAGCAGCCGTGACTTGTTATCCGTTTAGTGTCGGCGGGGGGGCGCCCGAGGGCACCGACGCCGTCCGAAAACGAAATCCGCCAAGCTCGCGTCGAGCCGCCGTAGGCGCCTAAACCTGTTGCGGCACGGCATGACTGCCTACAGGTGTCGATAAGGTTGTTTTGGTGGCTCGTTGAGGCGTTGTTTTTCATTTAGTTGTTTATGTTTTATGTGGTTATTGGCACTCTTTTGTTCGGCCTTAATTTAAGGCATTATTTAAAAGTTGCATTTCAAGTGAGCTGGTGTAAAAAAGTTTCTTAAAAGCTACTTAGCATTTAATCAAATGTGTTACTCAATTTCTGTTCGTTTATATTTAACTTCAGTTACTAAATGTACCACTTTTCTATCAGTCGCCCCAAGCGTTCAGGTTTTTTTTTTTGTTTTTATGGGGGTACCCGTAGCAGAAAGATGATGGACAATTATAACAGCTGCCTCTGGATGAGCCTCATGTTATCGAAAATAAACACAAACTTACGAGTATTCAAACAAATGCAAGTTTACATGATAAATTATATAATTTGGATTATTAATAAAATCAGTGAATTGAGCTTTTGTAGCACTAGGGGGAACTTAATAATACACAATGTCCCTTTAGGTCGGTCCTCAACTTACCTGTATTATTATAAGCCTATCATCCTTGAGTGAAGTTTATATAACGTAGTATTGTAAAAATGTAGTTGATGTAAATGTGTTATTGCGGTATCCATGATTAAACTACGATTCTCTAAACAAATGCAAACATATTTTTTAACACTGCAGAACAATTAACCCTCATTCAGATTAATATAGAGCAGGGGTTTCTAACATGGTGCCCGTGGCTCCCAGGTAGCCCCCTAAAAACACGGGCAGGTTCTGAAAGTTGTTCATCAGTGGTTTATTGTGATTTTCTATTCAATTTTGATTTCTAACTGACATGATGTTTTAGTGGTTGACTTAAATGTGCTGTCAGGGATTTGAAAATGATTTAACTGCTGATACCATTTTCAGGTATTAATCATTATTGCACCCTCTGCGAAGTTGCTTGTGCGGCGGGTTTCAAGTAACTGCATTACTTAGACATGCTTGAACAATCTTTCATATTTTTCAGGGTTTGGTTTGGTGTTTGGACTGGCCTTTCATACTTTTACCATTTTCATGCTGCGCTAACAGAAAACCGCGAGCATGAGCATGAAATCTCGTCCGCCCTGCCCCCTTTCCCCGCTTCTTAATTTTTTTGCAAGTCCCACACACCTCTGATAAAAGCTAAATAAATGCAGAAAGGTGCAGTCATAAAATAAATATAAAGGCTCTTTGGACTCAATTGGACATTGTTAACACATACTTAATAAAGAAAATATTTCAACTTCTTAAGAACACCTCAAACGACGCACCCCAACATTAACTTCTATTCATTACAATCTGGTAATAACATAGTAACAATATAGTATAAAAAAAATTGTTATTTTAGAAATGTATATCAAAATGGTACCCCTTCACACCAATTATTAACAAAATGTAGCTCTCAGCTTCAAAAAAGTTAGTGACCCCCCCGATTTTTAGGATTTTCGCTTAATAGTATTCTTTTGTTATTAGTGTTTAAAAATACATGAAAAAAGAGCAAGCATTTTTTTTCATAGCCGAATCTCATTTATCAGGGTAATTAGCTGCGGCCGCTACTGTACTTCATTCGAGTGGAATGTGGCGAGTACTAAGAAGCAAATCATGACGAGTGTCAACACGCTGTAAATGGCAAGACCACCACCACCACAAACGAACGCAAACAATCACACAACAGGCTCGCACAACCTCCCACTCCCAGTGATAGCAAACAAGCGATTAGCATGTGAAACCCAACTCAGACGGTTGCAGGCAAGCAGATGTCTTTTGTCTTTTAGGAGGGCCGCGAGCGTGTACGTGTGTTAAGTGTGTGTTATGTGTTTTCTCACGTTGACGCACCCTAGGCCACCCTTGCAGAACCCAACCAATCCTATAATGCCAATCCCTCCTCTTCCCTGAAAACAAATAGCACACAAAAAAACGACACTAAGCCAATTTCCTCTCTAGCACGGCTTTCCTCACATATGCGGATTCAAAACAAAAAACAATCCTCCTTTCCCGTGTAGGCTGATCCGGTCGGTAGCGGGTGCCAACAGAGTAAACGAGTGACGGGCCCAGAAATCTTCCTCCTCAGCGTTGGTTCTGATCCGGCCTGCTCGTCTGTGGCCAAACAATTAGAGCTTTTCATGCATTCAAGTGATCTCTTAATTTCCGGCGAAAAGCAAGATTTAGCCTGATCTGGTCCATTTTAGGCAAACATTTCGGACCACAAAGCGCAAATTTAAGAATGAAACAAAATATTGTCTTTGTATGAGCTGTACCAGATTTTAAGGCGTTGGCTTGAATAGCCATAAGAAATGAACAAAAAAATCAAATAAGTCAATTTCTTACATTTTAAGCCCACCTGGCGTGGGAAATTTGGTGTGGATGCCTTTGGCAGTAGAACACCAAAAGCACACATGTGAAATCCAACTTTAGCTGTGCCGTTTTCCTCTCCGCCCCTAATTTGCCTTCGGATCATGTACCACTGAAATGTACAATTACAAATATGTATTAACTACTGCGGCGAAAGAAAATGTGAATAAGGGCTACGTCGCGTGAAATGAGCGCCCCATGTTTTCTGACGACAGCAACAGGGCAACCATTCTCTGGAGAACAGCCAGATTGCAACCATATGTTTTTTGTGCTATTGTGACTAGTGATTGCCGCAATGACAGACTAAATTGCATTCACCTGTCATCGTTCCTCAAGGATTAAAGGAAAGTCCAGCGACCTGACAATGACGTCGACAATACTGAAAGAGAACTGTACCATTTTTGGTAGAAAACATAAATTTTTGTTCAATTAGTAGGTTTAAATTGAGGACTTTGTTGGTGAAAAATTGAACATTTCTGATTGCGTTGTAAAGATTGGATTAAGTACCGTAGCCACACAGTAAACAAGGTTTGCAAAGAGATTAGACATGGCACTTCAAGGTAAACACGTAATTAAAAGAGAACTAAAAGAGAGACAGATAGACAAATAATATTCACGAAAAATACATGTGTATAAGATAGTACTTGGGGACTGGCCTAAATTGTAATAATAGTTCAATTAAAAATACTGCATCATGACAACAGTAAAACGGAAAATAGTGCAATACTGGGTACTTGCAAAGGATATCGCATAGGATGCCAGGCTTTTTCTTTATTTTGACTATTATTCCTCAATGTTCATTATTTTGACTAGTTTGCACCGTTAACTTTATTGTCACTATTGACCAATAATGTTATTGTTCTATGTTTTCCACAGTCTTTAGGGCGTATTGGCTTTTTGTAACCTTGGAGATTGAATAAAAATGTTGGTATTGCAAGGGATTTTTTGTACAGCGCTCTCCTGTTCTCCTTGCAAGCTCAAAACTATTGATGTCTTCTTTCCTTATTTTGAGTGTCTACTGCACTACACTTATCAGGGGATTTGTTCATAATATAAACACAGTTAAGGTGTCCTCTCCCTTGCCCCCACAAAAAAGCTTTAGCAACCCACCACCCAATCTTCAAGCCCCTGTCGTGTGTGCCTCGGCACTAAATGTGTGTTTTTGCGAGAACAGTGAAGTGGCTCGGGCGGGTGCAGTTGCGATAGTTCTGCTCCAAAGGTGAAATGAGGTGCTTATTGTGTGTGGGTGTGTGGCGAGGGGCCGCACGGGTATTAGTGTGGTTTGGGGAGGGGGGTGCGTTAGTCGGGGGCTCCTGTTGTAAAGTTTGCTGATAAGGAGAACCCGGCCCTTGAGCATCCATTCTCCTCGGTGTATTAGCGCCGTCTTATCGGGGGTCCAGATAAAAAGCAGCATGCCATTTGCCTTCGCTGGAATTAAGCCCCCCGCCTTCTTTCCTCATCCTCCCCATCTTCCTCGGCCTCCTCGTCTCCCTCCTCTTGTCTGCTCCAGCTAAACCGAGCGGGCCGCGATTAACCTCGACACTGTCCAATATCCTCGGCAGGCTCCTGCCTGCAGATTAGCCGCTATTAGTTATGACCAACTAAATTAACTGCCGCTGCCGCTGCCTCCATAGGAGAGCAGAAGCCACACATATAGGCCACTTGTCTGTGTCCTCCCTTGTCATAAGCATCCCAAAATCTTAAAAGTCACATTTTATTTGTGACATTAACTCAATATTTTTTCTGTGGTTTATTTACATATGGTAGCATAAACTGATCTAATAATAATGATAATCAGATGATTCTATTTGCCTGGGTTGTTCGTTATTTTGACTATTATTCCTCACTTTTGTTCATTATTTCAACTATTATGAGGGCAGAACTGCTATTTGTAAACTTGGATATTTAAGAAAAGAAAGGGCTCCGGTGGGGGGAACCATTGTAAACGATTACAATTTCCTTATCGTGAGTATTTTTGTACAGTCTTTTCCTGTTCTTGTTATAAATTCAAATATCATTGATGTGTTTCTCCTTATTTTGAGTAATAGTTATCATCATCAGTATTATCAGTGTTATCATTCCATTTGTTATTATTGTTAATATAATTTTGTATTTATTATTATCATTATTGTTATAATTATTATTATGCCCTTTTGCTTTATTAAATGTGTATTATTTTCATTATTACAATTTGTATTGTTAATATTACTATCATTAGAGTTATGATGATGATGATTATTATTATTAATATAAATAACACCTATATTAGAGTGCTAAATTCTCGTAGTACCAAAACTGACACAAAGTGTTAAGACATCTAGGACTATCGATACATTAAATGTAAACAATAAAATGAAGACAAAGATTAACCAATACTGTACCGTACATCCATCCTGAGCATAACTTTTTAAACTCTTCTTGTTCTTCTTGTTCTTGTTCTTGTTCTTCTTCTTCTTCTTCTTTTTCTTTTTACTGTTATTGTTATTGTTAGTATTATTGTTATCATTATTATTATTATTATCTACACAAGAGTGCTTAATTCTTGAGTAGCGACCAAAACTGGCACCATAGGCTGTGAAATTTAGGACCATCAATACAATCAAATTGTACATATTATTTTTTAAATGAAAACAAAAACAAAACAAAAATGCACATACGCATGAAGCATTTTCCTGAGCATTAAATTTCTGACAGTTTTATATTACCCATCTGTAGTTTGTAAATGTAAAATAAATACAGGAGAAACAATACCTGATATTAATAATAATAATAACAATAATAATAATAATAATAATATGATGATGATAATAACAATAACAAAACTAAAAAATCCAGTAATTTCCTGTTATATGATTTATGGACCAGCCTAAGTAGCTAGGTACAGCTACAGCCTGGAACAAGCATCGGTAGGCATTTCCCAAAACATCCTGTAACGTTTTTTAATCGAGAAAAAAAAATCTACTTTGCATGCAAAAGGGATTGAAAAATAATTACAATTTACCAAACAAGCAAAGTCAGACTGCAAAAGACAATAGCTTTTCCACAAATGAACACTGTGACGTATTACAAGTGTGAAGTAGTTTGCAGCCCATGTTTTTTCCCGTTTCTGTGTGTGGCAACCACTCACAGACTATTTAATGTTGGAAATCTGGGTGGAAAAAAATGGTCATGTTAAAAGGTGAACACAGTGTTCCCAAAGCGGATAAGGCTGGTTGGCATCCAACTTGGTTGAAAAAAATATATATATAAAGAATCGCCAGCCCACGCCCTCCCTCACTTACCTCCTCCTTCTTGGCTCCCTCTCCCATCGGCACTTGGCCCCACAATGAAAACCCTGTTTATCTTTGTGTACAATTAGGAGTGTGAAATTGCAACATGCTAAATGCAGTTGCTGGGGGAAAAGGGTACGATGGGAGGAGGAGGAAACAAAACCCCACTTTATTACAAAGGCAACAGATACATTTCAGAGGTGTCCGTGTTATTCAGTCTGAGAGACAAATACGGCTTTCTTGACCAAAACATTTTGGGGGTATTTTTTACCCCTGTTTATATGACTATCTGGAATAATCCGATTATAACACTGATTTTTTTTAGTTGATTTAAAAACAGATTATGTTTTATTAGAGTTAAACTGATTTAAAATGATAGAATATATTTTATCTCTGTCACATCGATGAAAATAAAATACATTTTAATGACATAGGAAATGAATCGTTATACATACGGCGGCTTATTTAGTGAAGGTTTATTTTGTTTCTGTACTACCAGACCAAAATACTTCAGGTTGTGTTACTTAAACAGTGTGCCGTGAGTCCTTGTCTAATGTGCCGCAGGAAATTTCCCGATTGTGTCTTTATGAAAAATCCTGCCATTGGTCTTTTTTTTTTTTTTTTTACAAACTCATTATTTGGTCATGAGATAGTAGAGCGAAATAATTTTGACAACATTTTTATTTTATGAATCTATCTTACATTGTATATAAAAGTATATTTAAAAAAAAAAACTTAAGATAAAGACTGTTTTCGGTTCCACCTACACATCATTTTTGTTCATTCTAAGTATTTTTTCGTTAGTTTTTTTCTAGCAAAACAACACAAAAACTAGTTAACAGGTTGAAAATGTATCAAAATATTGAACTACATTTAAATTATCAACCCCAAAAAATTATTAAACAAATTACCTGTAGTACCTCCTATGACCACAAATGAAAAAAAAATACTTTATACAACATAATTATTTTGAAAGATTATCAAATAGTTAAGTAAACACACACACACACACGTGTATATATATATATATATATATATATATATATATATATATATATATATATATATATATATATATATATATGAGCACTGTGACCACAAATTAATTTTTAAAAAATACTTTATTAATTCAATTCAGATAAGATCAAAATTCAAGCTTTAAAAAAAATCACACATGAATCTGTTACTGGGAATCAATTATCAAACATTTTCGACCGACGGTGTGCCTTGGGATTTTTTTCATAAAAAAAATGTCACTTGGCCAAAAGAGGTTGGAGAACACTGTATTAGGGCAATGACAAAGAAGATAAAGATTCTCAAAAAAAATATCAAGAATGCTTACCTTCATCAGTTTGGAAAAGGTTTACACGAAGTACACAAGTATTCCGTTTATAAAAGAAGTATCTTAAGTAGGGCAGCAACAATAAGTCGACAATCTCGACAAGAATTTATTGTAGCCAAACATGTTTTCCAACAGAGTGAGGCCTCTCTACATGAATATAATCTTTGCTGAGAGTCGCGCATGCGTAGTAGCGTCATGGTAGTAGTTAACATCTAAAGATCAAGTCAGACAGTTGAACAAAACTGATGATTCAAGTACATTACTCACAATGTTTACGGTTTTGATGATACATTGTACATTTAGTAAGCATATATTTCGCTATAAAAGAGATCTTGAGCATTTTGGAAAACTGCCTGACAAACATAATTGAAATTAAATGCATGCAGTCCAAAGAACAAACGTCAGTTGCAAAAACTGTAGGTTATTTTGTTACACACTTTGCAGTTGACCATAGACTGTACTTTGCTAAAAGTGAACATATTTGTTTTATTCAATATTCTACTGCTGCTTATGAGCCTCTTCTTGGTTTACAGTTATAAAAATGTTGACTTGATTATTTTATTATTAATTTGGCTGTTACTAAAATGGACAGATGTTTGTTTATAGATGTATGTCTCTACTGATCGAGCACTGCGCTTAATTTGTTTTAGGGCAGTATGTTCAATAGAAGGTGTATTTTTCATTGTAAGCGTTTTTCTTGTGTTTATTATAATTTGCCCGATGATTAAATCAACTTCATGTTATATTTAAGAAAAAAATCGTAATATCCGATTATTCAACCAATCGTTTCATTAATTGGTGACTAATTGACTATTAAACTAAATGCTGGGTGCAGCCCTCTCTGAACCATCTTAATTGATTCATTAGAACCCAGAATATGAGCCAAACTAGGATAATGGCAAATATTCAGATTATATAATGGGATATTTCCAACATGTAAGCATTGTCAGTAAATGTCGGCCTCAACTGTTATGTTACGCCCCTGCTAATATCCCTGTCCCTTGTCCTAACTCATGGGCCAGCCTTCTACTATGAGAAGCTCAGGTGGGGAGGATCTCAATCAGCCCAGCTGCAGCCGCCTTCAATGAAGACGGCAGCTTGTAAAAGCTGCTGGAGCCAAGCAACCTGTGCTGGAACATTGACCATTTCTGGTTAGTCGAAGCCGATCCATGTTTGACCCATCGAATTTGTACGTTAGATTTAATCTATTCAGTTTTGCCCGAGTCTCCTGCTAACCCATTGCCTCTAAGCTTACTCTTACACTCCCTGAACGCCAAAAGCCTGTTTCCAGGCTCACCTTCCCCCCACCTTCGCCATCCCCTTTGTGGGATTCAGAAAGACCGCCTCCGGACTCTGGTCTTCTCCACTTACACATACCCTTTATTTCAATATTTCAATGAATCCTGTCCTGAAACACCTGGTCTGTGAATCTATTCCTTGGGTGCCTGACACATTGGGCTATTATTCACCATACATCAACCTCATGGCGGCTTAGCTTCTGTAGGCTTACCTGAAGAAATATTTACCACATATATCCCACCATGGTGGCGCCATCGGCCCACCAACAGTAAAACCGTGACACCGCTTCCTCTTTCCCCTTCGGAGAAGGAGTAATCGTCAAGCCGGCAGCCGTTTTCCGCCTGTCACTCAACATTCCCCCCGAGCCCAACGCCACCTTCCCTCGCTATCACACCTCCAAGCCCCCTCGTTCCCCACCTCTCCTCGCCTCTAATACCAATTTAAATCGCTCGCAACGTGCCTTTTCCTCCTGCTGCCATTATTCAAAAAGATCATAATAGTTTTCCCTGCGCCCAAAGCACAAAAAATCAATTATTTCCCCACAAAGACTTGAAAGTACTTAGCTGGGGCCTGCAAGGGGAAAAGCTGTGGGTTATATCAAATTGAAACTGCACTCATTACACAGGCACACAATTAGTTACCTCTGGTCTGCCTGTCGCGCTTTAATTTGCGCCGCCGCCATATCTGTATTATAACAGAAACAAGCATGCAAATGCTATTGTTGGGGATTTAGCGAAATCAATAGGATGGCTGGCGAACGGCGTTTGGTGGCGCTGTCACTCAAAACGTGCTGCCGGCAACTGATAAAGGTCTGAATTCCAATGAGCGGTTCGGGCCGGGCCGCTGACATCACAAGTGACATCCTAATAAAAAAAGCCACGGCTCCAATGATATATGTCATTATTGTTCACGCTATTTTCTTCTTTGCCTGCCTCGCTTTCTCCTCATTGTGTGCACTTGTGTAACAGCGTTTTGCATAAAGGGATTAGCTGCGCCTTAATGACAAACTGTAATTGTTTTTTTTTCTTTCCTTTTTGCTTCTTCCTGCTTATGTTTGCGCTTGTGACAGACACACACTGAAAATATGTCTGGAATGGATGTTTAATATGCAATGAATGCACCATTGAAATGTGTGTGTGTGTTTACGTGTATCACAAGACAGCTAGCCACGTCTGCGTAAATCTCAATGTTATGAAATAGGCCTAGTAATGAGCCAAGAGTTGCTGGTGAACAATAGATGCCGGCTTTTCTTGGGCGAGTGTTACTGAGCTCTGCATTACTCAACCGCACACGCTGTGGTTGACTTAAGCCTGGCCAGTGCATATGAATTCAAATAAGCCCACAAAAACGGGTTAACAGGACAACCGTGTAATCACAGTATGAACGCAAAGAAAACTGAATCTGATATGATGACTCAAAAATGTCATTGAAATGTCATCTAAATTTAAGTAATTGAGTAATTAAACGCGGCAACGTAACCTACTTGTAATGCGGTAAAATATTTAATATCTTTAAATAAATACATAAGCTCAGGAATATTAATATATCAAGAGTTTTTTTAATATTGAGATGTTATAGGAGTCACTAGCGGTAAAATTGCAGGCCTGAAAAGTCTTTTTTCTTCTTTTGTTAGTAGGATCTTGTATTTTTTTTCTTGTTTTGATTAGAATAATATCTTTTCTGCAAGAAAAAAATGGAAAAAAGTAGGTACTTAAAAGCTTCTGCTTACTCCCTTTTGGCACACACTTTTGTATTTTTTCATTCAATTGTACAGCAGCTTTTGTGCAAATATTTCGCAGTTTCCCTTTGTTAATAATTGAAAAAAGCAGCAAACAAAAGTATTAAAATACAAGTGTTATGAATAAAAGCTCATGGCATTCAAGCAAAAGCTCATGTAACTGATTTATCTACTAGAATTGGCAACGCTTAGAAAGGGCTGTTGCTATGCTTTTTAAATTAATAATATTATCATTATTATTTTAAGTGTATTTTTAAAATTTGCTCAATTAGGTTATCTTGACATAGGAATTATTTTATTCATGTTATTGCTATTTAAGGTTCTTAACATATTGGAAACATCCATGTAAACATCCATATATCAATAGTGACTTATATGTTTTGTTGCTTTGCTTGCATTTTCAAGTTTCAGAATGATGAGTTTATAGTTTAGGAAACACTCAAATTAAAGAGATCACAAGTGGACTGTACAAATATTTCCAAAACGGGAACATTTTGATCCGTTCTAACGGTCCTCCCCTGATTCCTTTTTTTAATTACACCTGCTGGGACACAATAAGCATATCCAGCCAAAAGGTATATGTATGTTATGTATGTATGTATGTATAAGTATGTTAATGTATGTTGCAATGAAGAATTAATGGGTTAATTTCTTTGTTTCTGTGCTTTGGTATGAATAGCCGGGAATGATAAGTTAATCATTTATTCTGTTTTTACTACCAGACACCCACAAATTAGTTCGCTAAAGAATGTTAGGACTTTTAGTTATTTTATGCATTTTTAATGTGCACAGTTCTTTTTATATTTTGGCTCACTGTTCGTTGTTTTGACTATTATTTTCCACTGTGGTTCGTTATTTGGATTAGTTTGCGCTATATACATCATTGTCACTGCTGGCCAATCATGTTGGTGTTATTTGATAGCCACACCCCTTGAGCCTGATCTGCTTTTTGTAACCATGAAGATCTAATAAAAAGGATGGGCTCTGGGGAGGGATTTTAGATCAAGTTGGACTTTCTTATCTGAACGCTTTTCTCCCTGTGCTCCTTGCTAGTTCAAAATCCAATGATATCTTCTCTCCTTATTTTGAATGTCTACTAAAGTTTAAACTTAACAGTGTGAATATCAAAGAACAGCAACATTATTAGCCAATAGTGACAATTTCGTAAACTGTGCATAATAGTCAAAACAACTAACAACCCTGGAATCCTATCCAATATGTTTTGCAGGTATTCAAAACAGGAACAAGCAGAATAAACTAATAACAACATTTTTAATATTTTCATGAAGATTAAAAAGACTGTATGGGTGTACAACCTAATAAAGTTTCTCAACTCAAATATAGGTTGTCAATGCCTGTTGAGACACGTTTAGAGCAGCCCATCCCAATTCCTCCCCTTTGACCTTGTGTGCCAACGAGATGTTCACTTTGGCAGCCGTGTTCGGGCCCGGTTGGCCAAACAAAAGCGCCGTGTTCCGGGCAGAGCCAGAATGAAGTGGGCCAAAGTATGCAGGGGAGGGGAGAATGTGCCCTTTGTTGCCCCTGGCCCATTCTCTCCATCGCTCATATCCTGCCCCCGCCCGCCCCCACACTTGCGGGCGGGGGTCTGCGTCGTCCTCATTGAGCAGCGGTTAAACGTTTTCACAGCGCCACAAAGCCGGGGCGGAGCAGGCAGGTGCACGTCCAGCCCAGAGAGGAATAGAAGCAGAACAACAGGTTGACCTTAAAGGGACTGTAATCATGTAGCGCCATTAACCCCCTGAGATCCCCTGCCCCCCTGCCAGTGCCCTCCAATACGCACACCCACAGGCTGGATCTCCTTCTTGCCCTGTCCTTCTTTCTTCCTGTCGGCGTGCACGCTGCTGACACTGGCTGGCGAACTCACACTCACTGGCACTCATTTCACATAGACGGCAAGTCAAGTGCAAGTAAAACACACGCACGCACACGCACACAAGAGAATGGTTCATAATACCGCAAACCACACATGCTAAGATAAGCACTTGTGTCATAATATGGGCACACACAGGCGGGCGTACACATTGTCTTTCTTCTGGACCAACCAAGTGTGTGATGATCAGTAGGAAGGCTGGAGCAGAGGATGGATTGAGTGTGCTTGTACAAGAGTATCGATGTGTATGGGGTGCTACACTCATTTAGCAACACCCAAGAAGAACATTTTCACTTTAAAAGTGATTTGCAAGAGTTTTTTAAGTTTGATTTTCTGTTGTCGCTGTTGGTAATATCTAATCCGGATGATTTTTTTTATTTTGAGTCCATTGCAAGTAAAGTTGCCCTTCTACATATGGGACTAATTTGATCCGGGACTGAAATAGTATCTGGGATTTTTCGTTTCTCAAATGAATTTTTTCTGTTGGAAATACCTAAAAACAAATGAACCTTAACCAGCCTCCTATAATACTCGAAGTTAACCCTTAATACAATAAAACACATGTTCCTGATCACTAAACCACATTTAAATAGTAATTTAACATGATAATACAGTAATAAGACAAATAAGATATTGTAAGGCAGAATATGCTTCCTGTCCTGCCACATGCTCAACATCAAGGATTCTGCGAGAACTTTGGACAAACGAACAAGAGCCACAGAGAACAGTTCTAAAAGACTTTTATTTCGATAAAAAGTCATGAAGATTTCACCTCACAACAGACGAGATCTAGAAGGATTTTGCATTTGGTATGATAGGAGAAGTGCACACCCAAGGCCTTTCGTCAATAGTAAATTAAAACACTACTTAGATGATTAAATAATAAGACAAAGGCAGCTGGATATCTCATGCAATAATGGCCAAACGTGTGACAAATTTTAATAATCAAACAATATTTAAGAAAATAAATGGGAGTTTATTATGAGCACTTACCATGGTGGAAATCGGCAGGGGTGAAGGAGTGAGGAAAAGAGGTGCGGGAAATAATCAGAAACTGATAAGTATGCATTTAATTTACACTTCAAATGAAAGTTTCTGTAACTTTAGATAAACTGACCTGTAAACAAAAAAAAATCATTACTGCACTCATTTTATTTTTTTAATGGCTTATTTTGCCTTTTTTGTCAAAACTCGAACACGTGGTGGACCCAGACGCGTAACGTTTTCGCACAAGCTTCATTTTACGGAAAAAGGGCAGTCATGCGCAGGAACACAAACGCCAGTGATTCGGCGATTGCTGAGCAGAAGAAGTGAGACAGAGAAGTCAGGCGTGGGAAAACAGGAAGCCATGGGCAGACGAGATCGAAACCAGATACAGGATACACGAGCAGGTACCGGACAGGACGGGACAGACGGGATCGATACCGGGTACTGAATACACGAGCAGGATACCGGACAGACAGAATCGATACCGGATACACATCAAGACAAGTTATTTTTATTTGTATAGCCCTTACTCACAATGAGTCTCAAAGGGCTGATACACGAGCAAGATACCGTACAGGACGGGACAGACGGGATCGATACCAGATACTGGATACAACAGAAAGATACCGGACAGGATCAAAATGCAAGTTTTGCAAGTGCAGAGGTTCGTTGACGGACTGACAAGGTGTAAATGAGAGCACTGAGTTTAAGTAAGAGGGGAGCCAATCAGGCAACGAACAGCAGCTGGCTCCAAACGAGGAGGCCCAGGTGAGGGCAATAGGCAATCGTGACATTTTTACTATTTCGGTTTTTACCTTTCTTCACTTTCTTTCGTCCTTTTGACACGACTTGCAGAAGTTTAACTTCCTAAAAGTCTTTTGCAGAAAAAAAATATCCAAAGATATCTGTATTTGCCTCCCCTTGAAAATGTGACGGAAAAGTGTGAGGCATGTCTCATTAAAAAAAGCTGTAGCACTCAGCCCTCTATTGATAATATCTAGAAGTTCAGGTAACTTGGATTTTTTCCCATACGTACAGCAAGATTTTTGCTCCGAAGATCCCAAATTTCTTGTAATCATATTTGCCCGTATGTAGAGGGGCCACTGTATGGGTATGAGTAACTAGGTAAACTCTCATTTTTTTAGGTGGGAGGTTTGGCTCATGACTTCGTTTGTATTTTACCTTACCCAGTTCTTTGAAAAGAAATGCATTGGCCAGCTGGAAGCTGATAAATGTTGTTATATATTTTAATGAAAGCCCATCTGGCTCGTTCTTCTTCCCTGGCAGTCACAAAGGGAGTTATCCCATTGTTCATCATTTTATTAGCCAGTTTTGTAGGATTTTTTTTACTCTTGCATAGTGGTCATGATTTTTACTAGGCCATGACGACCCGTGCTTGAGGTACAAGTGACAAGGTTTGTGGCAATTGTTGTCTAAATTGCATGGACGCTGGTACAGGAAGGCAAGTGTGTGGTCAAAAAGTGGTCTTTCAATAAACAAAAATAGTGTCAAATCTGATTAACACTTACACTTTACTGGAACAACATAAAATCCCAAAGACAAGATTAAAATATCTAACTATCAAACAGACCTGCTGCAAATTAGGGACGTAAACGACTGTAACCAGGCGGACAAACTGCCACAACAGACCATACACTTCGTGACATGACATAACAACCCGACAAGAAACTGAATTCACTCTAACTAGCGGATAAACGAGAGACCGATGGGACAATACACACAAGGTGGAGAGAGCTGATAGGTAAACACCAGGGGGATAAACTACTCACAAGTGGACGAGATACAGCTTAACAAGTCAGACAGAAACAAAGACACACACAAACTCAACAGTGTCACAAAACAAATAAACCCCAAAAAAAGCAACTCAGAATAAAAGAAGAACCCCTTTCCCAATTGTTTGTGTAAAGTGTTCTTTAAAAATTGATACACTAAATAAGCAACCATAGCTATTTTTAATTTAATTTTACACTTAACAAAACAAGGTATGGAACGTCAACTTTAGCTTGCAATAAGCAATAAAACTCGAGTTGAGTTAAGTGTGTTTAACTATTTGTAAAATCAAATTTGATAACATAACTCATCAATGCGAAGTTTAAAAGCTAATGTGAAGGCATACACTCTGGGCAGGGGGCTACCCAACTGCGAGGGGCAGAGGAAATGTAGATCAATGTTATATTTGGTAAAAATGCAATGCCACCCAATTCTTAACAAACAAACTTTGTCTCTGTGATATTTTGTAACCAAAGGACACTGCTTATTAATGCTCGGAACCGTCATTAAGCAGAATGGTGAACTAAGTATAAATTTGGGACTCTAAATGGCAATACCCTGAATATAATGATTCAAATTTAGAGCTTTCCTTTGTGATAGAATAAACTCAAAGTATCATAAAAATGAACCAAAGTTTAATTAGCTGATAAAATAAAAAAATAAATCAATAAATTGTGTATGTTTTCAATGAATAGTCATTCTGTGAGTGATTATTATGAAATTGTGAAAATTAGTAAAATGACAATTTTATACACGTACTACACAGATGAGCTAGCAAGATAACGGGATGAAGTGAGTTTAATAAATCAGATTTTTTTGGGTGATTTTTTAAAAGTGTACATAAAAGTAAATCATTTCAATTCAGAATATAAAATTCAAATAATAAAATACTGATCAGTTAGAAATTTTATAATTTAACTTCTCGAGTTATTTGCTTCAAGTTGGGTTGATTTTTGTTTTCAAGGCAGTAGTTAATTAAGTGAACAGCGTAGTGGCACATTATCTTTCTTCTGTTTTTTTGCTTCCATGCTCCTTGTAAGCGATCCGCAATGCATCTCCCAGTGGTGACAGATGTCTTTGCAAACACGAAATATCCATTAAAGCCGCAGACCAAGGTTCTGGTTCCATAGGCTTCGTGATTGCTATTGATTTACCCCTCTGTTTGCATTGTCTTCTGGAACTCGTTTTTTCCATGTCTTCTCTTCCGGAGGAGGACAATCCTTTGCCTGCAGTCTTTTCGCTTCCAGCAAAGTGAGCAAGCGCTTCGCTGTGTAAACACAACATCGTCAACTGCATTATTCAGAGGTAACTTTTCACTATGGGTGCGTATGCGCATAATACTCTATTTCTGGCAGATATAAACAGCGTGCAGACAGGATGTCTCGGCGCGGCACCATTTAGCAACGCAAGCAGGGCCGAGATACCGCCAGGCCACTTTGCTAATGCTACGCGATATCAAAATGGTCAAATCGGGTCGCTTCTGACTCAATCGGGCCTGATGGCTGCAGTAGGCAAGCATGCGACCTTGAACGATACCACATACTGAGTCATGACAGACGCCACACACTCTGGACCGTTTAGTTCCATTAAGGAGTTGGATTTGAACAGCTTGGTCTCACGTGTACGATCCACAAATATCAACTTTGTGTTGGCAAGAAGTGTCACGAATTCAGGACAAAGATCACTTTGCTAGAAACAGGTCAGGTTTTGGTTGTTGTAACCAAAACTAAAGAGGGTAATTTCACTTCAACATAATGAAGGATGAAAAATTGGTTTGGTGTTTAGTGACTTCAATTTTTCGTGAGTTTTGAGTATACGTTCTGCGTAAAGGTGAGATTAAGTTATCATCCAGCCTGACACAACCCAGGCCTGCGGGTATAAAAGTCCGACCATTCCCGAGCCCGATCAATTAACCTGATTTGCATGATCAAGCCCGAAGTAAACCCGAAATGTAACATTTTATTTATGAGGACTTTGAAAAAAGGTGAGGTTATTTGTGATTACGAATGGAAGCCTGTCTTTGGTAACAAACTTTAAGTTAAACAAGACTGTATAAATATTTACATCTTTCATATTTCTGTGTCTGCAAGGGTTCCATTAACCGACAATTTTCCGTCATTGGCGGACTTTTTAAAAGTTGACGGTCGAATTTTTGACGGGTTGAAAATTGGACCATCGGCACTTTAAAAAAGAGAGATGCAAAGAGAAAAAGAAGAACAATCAAAAAAAGGCAGCAAGAGAGAATGTAATGATTGACATTGAAGGCCCAAAATTCGTGTCGGGTTTGGCTCGGGCTTAAGATCTTACCGATGGTTTTGGATTTCTGGCAGAACATTTGGAATTGTTTTTGTCATTCATGACCACTTTAGGGTTAATTAAAATTATTGTGAAAATCCAAATTCAATTGCAGATTTTACTCATCCATAATAATCTTTTCTCTAGATTTGTATCAACATTAAGCCTCCGGCACATCTACTACAGACTTTGTGAAGTTCTTGAGTAGTCTTTTGGACCTTTTTTTGTGGTTTTAGTCAAGGTTTCCCTTGCCCTACCACATGTAAGTGAAAAACTCAACAGTCATGCAAGTGTGATACTTATGTTTATAGTCAGGGGAAGAACTGAAACGGGCTGAAAATGTTGTACAATTGGCAGAACAAAACAAATACAGGGATGCCTCTACATATGAGAAAAGTTCGTCCCCGGATCGTGCTCTTATCTAGAATTGCTCATTTGATGAGCAAGTTTTCTCGATAAGAAATAAATGAAGACTAATCAATACATTCTTGGCCTCCCAAAATCATCCAAGTTAACCCTAAATACTTATAAAACATATCTTCTTGATCATTAAAAACACATTAAAACATTAATTGATAAATAAAAATACAGTCATAAGATATATAAGCTAATAATAAAATGACTTAAAGGATTACAAAAAAACACTGCAAGAGCACTGAATCAGATCAGTATGGTGGGAAATGCATGCACTAATTCGGATGAGCTGATGCTGGCGGTGAGCGATTTCAAGGGGTGACTAGTGATTGTGTCTGGAATTTGTCGTAACTTTTATTTTCTCTCGTATCTGGGGCACGATTTTTGTTCGAAAGGTATGTGCAACTTGAATTCTGTATATCTTTGCTTGTATGTAGAGGTATCACTGTACTACATGGTGTATCTATACCACACACTAATCAATAATAAGGGAGTAACTTTCAGCTTTAAAAGGTTGATGATCCTGGATTTAGAATTTATTTCCCCCAAAATGCACATTTCTCACATCACACTCATTAGTTTTTTTCTATCAGTTTCTCTGTTCTGTCCATATAATTCTTGTGATTGTTATTCTGTTTTATCCAACTGTGCTATGACCACAAATTCGGAAATAAAGAAAAATCAAGTACATGCGATGCTGTTGAAAGGCATATACCAGAAAATACTTTGTTGGAACTCAAAGAAATTCAAGACCTCTTTCTGACTTCCTGTTTGAGCCTGAAACTGACAAAAGCCCATTATTTGTTGAACTGAAAACTCCAAAAGTTGTCTCAGCTTTGTTTAGTCATCTTCTCTTTTCAAAAAGCGCGTACTTGAAGACACTGGAAGAAAACTTAATTGTGGGATCCAACCTGATGTTCTTTCAGAAATGTCTCTACCGCGTCAATTCATAAACATCATCGAATTGCATATGTCATGGAAACAAGGCATGATTGTCTACAGTGCATTGTTATCTATACTTGTCCTCCAGTCAACCTCTCAAGTAAAATACACATTTAAAAGCACCCTTCTCAAATGTCTCACCAAGCATCCAGACAGGTAATTGTGGTCCTAGCTCAGGACCTGTCCAGACAGCCTTAACCTACCCTTTAATAGTCGTTCACATCAGAAAATATTCCTCAATTGGTTAAGAGGGGATTCCCGAAGTCCTAAATCCATCCGGATGCAGATTTAATGACTTGTTCGCCTTGCTTCTCCAAAGTTTTACTTGTGGATTGGCGTTTAAAGGATTAGCTAGGTTGCATTCCTGTGTAATTAGACACCAGAGCTGTCAATCAAGCAGAGGTCGAAAGCGGATTGGCTGAGTATCAAGCAAAGTGCGATTTTAGAAGTGGGTTGGGGTCGTCCCCTCGAGCCATTGTGTTTCTGAACCGGGAGCGAGTTATTCAAGTGGAGGGACATCGATCTTAGAACAAGAGCGATGAGGAATCATAGATGTCAACAACATAGAGGTTAAAGCCAAAGTTTGTCGCAAATCGAGGGCTTCCAAGGGCTGGGAAGCTAAATGTGGGTTGTCTGATGCAGATCATATCGTCAGCATCGATGAATGATAGATGAGAAGAGCATTACCACCCAACTCCTGCAGTTTCAAAAACAACACACACAAAAAGAACAACTTTGTCCTATACTTGACCCAAAAATAACAAGGTTTTTGCAGTATTCTTCCATTTGGACCCCTATTAGAGGTGCCAAAAATGTACTCGTCATCAATTCAAAGGAAGAATTTCTGGTGACATTTTGAAGTACTTACTTGAGCATTGGAAGTATATGAGCTCTGATAACTTCAGTGGGAAATGCTGCGACATATTAAAAACATCTGCTTCAAAGTGAGGAATTACGTGGTCACATAGAAACCATTATCCCTGCGGTAACACCACAGCTTTTATGAATTCACGCAGTCAACCACTGTGATTTTTGCGCCGTGACATTTAAAGCAGTGACTGAGACCGTCAAAGCTAATGGAAGCTTTAAAAAAAGAATGAGAAGGCTGGAACCAAAGAAAAAAATGTTCAGTTAATCACCTGAGTAAAAGAAAGAAAAAAATCTTGTCACACACGCCAGACTGTGAATCACTAACCTATCGTGCGATTTGAAGGTCTTACACAATAAACAATAAGCATTAAATTATTGTTATATACCTTTGATGCGGGCAGCACGGCGGCACAGTGGTTAGCGCGTGTGCGGCACAGTTGTCAGGTCATGGGAACCTCCTGCGTGGGTTCGAATCCAGCTACCGGCCTTCCTGTGCGGAGTTTGTTAGTTCTCCCCCTGGGTTTCCTCCGGGCACTCCGGTTTCTTCCACATTCAAAAAACATGCATTTCAGGTGAATTGGCCGGTTCAAATTGTCTCTGTGAATGAGCGAGCGTCCCCTGCCCACTGCCCGATGATAGCTGGGATGGGCTGCAGCACCCCTTACTGAGGATAAGCAGTGCAGCTAATGAGATGAGATGAGATGAGACCTTTGATGCGATGGTCCCACTTTTTCTTATAGAAAGAAAGAAATGATGGTGGAGACGATTCTGATTCGGAAGGTAGACGTTCGTTTTGCGAACACCGAGCTGCTTCCAGGCAACCGCCACGAGTCGTTCTGCGCTAGAATTGGGTGCGTTCAAAGACTAAACACGCAGTTGAGACAGGATCATACAAGCAAAGAAAAAAAACTGTTGTTTAAATTTTTGCTTTTATCCAGTTATGTGGCTAAAGTTTGACAGCTCACTACTTTTTCACAGTTTATACTTTGACTGAAGGTTTACTTTTTTAGTGCCAATTGTATCACTATACTGATAGTTTACAGTAAAAGTTGTCTGCAGTTGGACGTACCCAGCTGTTTCGGAGAGATTCAAGGAGGAACTGGTTTGATTGGAGGAAAACACTAAGTTAACTGTAAAATTGGCATCACAAAATGTCCAAAATCCCCCAAAAGTTCTGTCTCCTTTAAATCTACAACCGTCTATAAATCCCTGCAGGCGATTTGAGTTTTGAAAATATCTGTGCCACAACATTCGATGTAGAGAAGATCAGGAATTACAGACATCCTGTGTGTTCGCCAGGGCCCAACTGTTTAAGTCTTTCAGTACCAGTTTGGTAAGCTCATATAAAACATGAGAAGGATAACTCCTTTTTTTTGTGAGTTAAATGTAAAACTGTGAATTTACATATACTATACCGTGTTACACCTAATAGGTAAACACTCAAATGCTACACCCAAGTCTGTCTGCTTGTAGATCTATTGGATGCATGGGTTAGCATTGATTTATTGACCAATGCTTAGATGTTTGTAATGTTGTTTGAATTTTTCCATGTATTGTCTGCATCAAGTTACTATTGTTGATATGTTTATTCTGTATGTTTCTGTTTTTAATATTGGTCATTGTGTCATGGTTGTAATGGCGCCCAATTGGACGCGCTCGTGTGTGTCACGTTTGCCGTGGTGCCCAATTGGGCCCGCCCATGTGTGTCGCGGTTGCCATGGGGACCAATTGGCCCCGCCCGTGTGGTGCCAGCTGCGGCCCGTTGAGAGATTGAATTTCTGTTTATATAAAACTCAGCGCTCTCTTGCTTCAGTGTCAGCCTGTCAAACGAACTTCTGCCCCACAAGACGTGGGTTCTCACTTGGTCCTGTTTTCCTGTGATATCTCCAGTCTGGTATTGTTCCCGTTTATTTTTGTCCTGTTTAATTTCAGGTTCCTGTTTGTTTTTGTCCTGTTTATTATTTTCTCCAGTTTTCGTTCCCGTCTAGTTTTTCCTGTTAATTTTCGATACACTGATCCGTTATCAATCCTGTCTGTCACTTCCTGTCCGGTATCAACCCCATTTGTCCGATATCAACTCGGGCAATTGGAATCGCTCTCGTCGGTCTCTGGCTTCCGGTCTTTCCACGCCAGACCGGCTACCTAACGTGCATGACTCCCCATTTCCCGTAAAACAAAGGCTTGTGTGAGAATGTTACGCGATTGGGTCCTGTATCTGTTCTGGTTCCTGACACACCGGCCACCTCTTTATTTGGCTATTGTTCCTTTGAGCTCTCCTGTTTTTTGCATCCATGGTTGGGCTCATCCTGTGAAAGAGTGACTTGAGTGAGCTGAGATGAAGGGTGAACAAGAAGATTTTGTGTCATTAAGAAGAGAGACAATTCAAAGTTTTTGCATCAACTCCATTGAGCTTTCATCTTCGCTAAGGCCGAACGTGACATTCTCATCCGACGTGATCATTACAATACAGTGGAGAGCGAGCGGCCGTTGAGGGAAAAGATCACTGATTGAATAACAGCAGAGAGATTGCAATGAGTCACGATGATGCCGATTATAATGTTAGAACCGCAAAAGGTCATTAAGATACGGAGGCATTAAGATGTGCAGATGAGAGCTCAAATACACAAGCGTGGGTGGGAATTAAGTGCTTTTAAGGACTTTTTTTCTTCTCCCTCTTTTTTTGCATTACTGGCCTTGCTTCTCCCTTTCACCGCCAATCTGGCGGTGAAATCTACTCTTGCCACCAGTAATTACAATGAACAACTTCATCTGGCTGCAGCCCAGATAAGGCCGTCTCTGCGATCTTTATCGTCGTCATCACAGGACAAATGCCTTCTGCCCAATTCTGCCCTAATCTTCTGCGTAAACAATACCGATATTTTTGACCGCGACTGAGGAGGAAGAGCAAGAGAATGAAGGATTTAGTGGAGGACTGTGGAGGGAGGGGTGGAGCTCAAAACTGATAGCATCGACCGCTGATTATGCCCCATGCATTATGTGAATAGTGCAATGACATTTAGTAGCGACATATTTCCAAAATACCATTTTCCTATATATAGACAATATATATACTTTTTCAGTCTTGTGGGCTTGTTTATGGTGGTGACGGTCCTAGGGAAAAAACTGACTCTGGACCTGTTAATCCTTGGTAAAGGGGACAGTAGCACGTACAAAATGGCAGCTGGTCAATTATTTGGTGATTATAATTAGAGGAGTCATTCATAATGTTATTGCAATGTGCTCCAGACTTGGCAGAGAGCAGCCAATGATTCTCTGAGATGTCTGCTGCTGCAAATAGCTTTGAATTTCATTGACCTTGTGTAATGACAATAAAGGCATTCTATTCTATTCTATTCTATTCTATTCTATTCTATTCTATTCTATTCTATTCTATTCTATTCTATTCTATTCTATTCTACTCCCAGCATTATGACACTGTATGCCAGAATGCTCTCCAATGTTGTTGAAAGAACAGAGCTGCCTCTGTTCTAGGATATTTTTCTTGTGCACTCTCAGGAAGTGGTCTCACTGCTGGACCTACCCTACCACAGCTCTGTTGTTGGCATCCCGGGAGAAGTTGTCAGAGGTGGGCAGATCTTTGAAGGCGCAAACTCTCTTCACAGTCTCCATTGATGATGAATGGATTTGGGTCCATGCTTACCCTCCCAAAATCGGGTATGACTCCCTTGGATTTTGTTGGGTTTAGTATTAAGTCAATGACATAGTACTCCAGACCTTTCAATAAAGATCTGAGGAAATCTGTTCCTACACTATGTCATTGTCTTGTTCTTGTTATGTCACAGCAACCAAAACTGTGACAAAGAAGTGTTTTTTGTGTGTCAAATTTAAAATTTGAACCTCTGTAAAAGAACAATGTATTTAATCTACGTGGCACAGGATCAGTACCCGTGGGGCCTTCAGGCGCTGGTGCAGGTTGAGGAGGATTAGAAATGAAAGTTGATTTAATCACTTACACCTCCTCAGCACATGTTAGAACGGGACACATCGTTGTGCCGATTGTGTGCGTGTCACCTTAAACGGTGGCCACTCATTGCACGTTGGCCAAATGAGCCGAGACACTTCTATTGTCATCACAACACAAACAGCAGTGCTGAGGCCATCTGTTTCCAAGGGATTCTGTCCAACAAGCAGCTTCGCAGACGTTTGCCTGTTCATTTGCTTGCTTATTGGACTCGACTTTTCCTCGTACAGTGACAAGCGCAAGCACGTAAGGGCTTGATGAGCCCTAAAAGAAAAACCATCACAGTAAACTATTAACACACGCAAAATTGATTCAACATGCTTCTTTTTAGGCCACTAGAGAAAACATGATGCCGTAATACTTATTTTATACTTAATAACCAAATTAGTATACTTTTGCAAAGCATTTTTCTATTTTATTTTTTAAGACCGTGTGAGAAGGCAGCACGGCGGCGCAGTGGTTGGCGCATGTGCGGCACAGTTCATGTCTTGGGGAACCTCCTGCGTGGGTTCAAATCCAGCTCCAGACTTCCTGTGCGGAGTTTGCATGTTCTCCCCGTGCTTGCGTGGGTTTCCTCCAGGCACTCCGGTTTCCTCCCACATTCCAAAAACATGCATTTCAGGTGAATTGGCCGGTCCAAATTGTCCCTAGGTGTGAATGAGCAAGTGAGTTGTCTGTCCCTGTGTGCCCTGCGATTGGCTGGCAACCAGTTTAGGGTGTCCCCTGCCCACTGCCCGATGATTGCTGGGATGGGCTCCAGCACCCCCGCGTCCCTACTGAGGATAAGCGGTGTAGCTAATGAGATGAGATGAGAAGACCGTGTGAGGGCAGGCACTTAGGTTCAGATTCTATGCGAGGAACTTGCTGTCAGGGGAGGCAGGTGAGGCCCAGCCTTACCTTTTATCATTCAAATATAATGAAATAGTTATATTTTTCAGTGTTAAAGTTCTTTCTCATTTACCTTTTTGAATTACTTTTTTTTTTTGCACGAAATTATCTTGCCTCACGGCAGAGGTCCATACAAACATTCTGATTTGGCCCACACCCCAGAACCCTGTTAGCAGGCTAACAACAAGTCAAGCCAACCAGTAATTTTTTTCTCGTTAGACCGATTTTATCTCTATAACATATCTATCTATTCATGCTTTTATTCTAAAGGAGCCGTGCATAAACACCATTTATACTTTTTATGTTGTAGTTTATGTATTGCTTTTTGCTGTCAATCAAATCATGAATAAGATGTAGTTTTATCTAAATGTAAATCTGACTCTGCCTAACCAGACACAAAAGTCACCAGATTTTTATCCAACTATGTGTCCATACGGGACAGTGTGCTTCAATCATAAAAACCGACAAGGGAGACTTCAGCAACTACTGCGGCTGACTAAAAGGCATTATTAATACAGACGCTCCCCTACTTACGAACAAACGCAGTTTTGGACGATTGTTTGTAAGTTGAATTTGTTCGTAAGTTGCTTCAGTGCTATATTTTGTATGGAATGTATGTTTAAGGCTTGTATAATTAACCTGTATTGTACTTTGTAACCGGTTTTGTACTTAAAAATAAACATTTAATAAAATAATATGCTCTATAATGATAAATAAAGTTAAGTTTAACTTACTTGTGGAAGATGGGCTTCAAGAGTTAGGCGACTTCCTCCTCCGTGGTAGAAACTACCCGGAAAACAACAAAAAAAACGATCCAACCGCATCAAGAATTCTTATTCCACTTCCATTTCAAATAAAACAGTTCGCCTCCTCTTTACACTTTCAACCAACCATATTGAATGGATGCACGAGATATTAAACTATGAAATCGTCAAAGTTCCTAGCACGTTGGAGATACAGTACTGTGTGTTTACACTCAAACTAGGAAATAGAAGCCAGATTTCTCCTTCGGGGTGGATGCTGGGTGAGCTCTCACAGCGCCACACGCCAGTAGCAGCGGAAAGAAGCACTACAATAATGCCCGGACTAGGAAAAAGTAATCAGCAATGAGCAACATGACAATTATTGCTATTTTTCAGTCAATCAATAGTGTTTCACGTTGAGTGTTAGCATGAAGCTATAAAGATTACATAGGCAAATGTCTCCTTAATTTGAATTGATTGTTGGATTTCATTTTGAACCTCTCCTCCACCACCCCGCCTAAATATGAAAGTTTAATGTAAGTGCAGCCTATGTGAATTATATATTAATTTATTACTAATTGATTGATTTATTTACATAGGAATAAGAATATGATTTGTCAATGAAACATGTATATAGCTCAATGAAAATTAAAAAGTGCCGTCCTGATTATCAAGATGAAATATAATAAGATAAAATAACACATTAATTTGTAATGCTTTTTTTGCATTCTAAGATATCATTTTGAGTAAAAAAAATGTATATATATATATATATATATATATATATATATATATATATATATATATATATAGCTCAATATGACGAAACCTCAGCCAAACCTTAGATCCAACGGGCCCCGAGTAATTTAAAGCTGAGACCCCTGTTTTAAAGTGACACTGTGTAATATCTACACTACCTATCGGTGTGTAATGCAACCAAAAACGAGTGCTACAAAGTACAAGGAAGAATACAAACTCCAGATAATGAAAGTGACCAACAACAAGATTTCATTTCTCAATCCCCTCCCAGCCTTTCACTAGGTGTTGGGGTTTTGGGGCCACTTGTATCAGCAAGATGAGGAATAATCATGTCAGTCCCTCCAAGTTGAACCTCATGTTATATCATGTTTATTTGTATAGCCCTTAGTCACAAGAATTTTCAAAGGGATGTATAGACTATAGACTACTATTACGCCACATCATCAACATGAATTATAGGTATTAAGAGAATGTCTGGTTGACAGCTTCCGAAGGTCAATATCATTCATAAGCTACGGAGTAATCTTCTCCATTACGTTAGAGAAATTTGCCTCGTGGAAATAAAAAAAATTTTGTATTTTTATTGCACCTTTATTACAGTTATCAAAAATAAACAATTTTTTTTACCCTTGAGTATTAAGAATAGTTTTAGCTTATTGTTCAAATCTATATTATTGTTTTAAGCGATTAGTTTTTTTCACCACTGGGAGGCGCTGAACATCACACAATGTTGCTTTCACGTGAGTTGAGAGTTGGATGACATGTTTTCCACATCTTTCCTGATCTTTTTCACTTTAATGAAAAATTCGATACGAACATGAGATGATATGCTTCTCCGCAAATGGGCTGGAACAAAAAAATCCAATACAACTCCAATCTTCAAGTTACAAAAGCACTGAGTTTGCAAAGTGAGAATTGTTAAAACATCTGGATTACGTTTAATCTGGTGCTACAGTTTTGTAATTGTGTCATATGAGGATTTCCAAATGCCACGCTCCCTTTGATTGAACTCAAATTCGCTAGCGTGAAATTATGATGTCAAAAACAATCTAATGTGTGTTTTGGTGGCCAATTATTGAAGCTGTCACGTGACAAGCATTTAAGCCCCACGCGTGTTTTTGTGCGTTTTATTCCTTTGAAACGTCACAACAGGCTTACAAACGCGGTCGGCTTATCCGCAGTCCCAGGAGGGATGAATGCTCGCTGAGCAACGCGTAAACATCACACCGGCTAGCCATATCCTTTGTACACTGTTGGGCTTGCTGTTGGCTGCAAAAGCTTCAACTTGAAATTTATGACAAAGAAGCTCCCGATTCAGGCATTCATAAATAAAGAAGAGGACAAGGTGGGAGTGAGGGTGGTAATTTCACAGCTTACATTCTGTTTTTGTAGAGCAGGACCAGTGTTGGGCGCATTACTGAGAAAAAATAGTTACATGTCAGTTAAATTATTTTTAAACAAATTGCCTTACCCCCAGCTTACTGATATCCAAAGGTAGCGATATACTATGAAAGTAACTAGTTCCAAATTACCGTATTTACTCACATTGAATCCGAGCCCCTAAAACTGCTTAATTCATCAAGTGCCATAAGGAATGTATACGTTTTCCGAACCGTTGTCAGTGAGTGCCAAAACATAAAAATACTTCTTTTTTTTTTTTAAGTATTAAAAAGAGTTTAGTACAGCTCATTAGGAAGTATCAAGCCTTCAGGAATTATTTCAGTATGCTAAATCACTATTATTTTGTAGGAACGGTTTTGATCAGATCTTCGACCACACATCGAGGAAGCCCACAATTCTTGCTGTTGTTTCCTGTATCGAGCAATTAGACAGACACCTCAAGAGTTTTTTTCTTTCTAAGAAAGCTGACCAATTCCCTTTGTCATCATCGGGGCAGAAAGGGATGAAGTTTTGTACACGTCTGCAGGTCTGCGATTGCTTTGGAGCTATCGTGTGATCATGTTACCGGAAAAATCGGCGCTTAAAAGTTCTTGCAAAGTTCAAGCTGTGTTCAGTGCATTAAAATACTGTTTTGCAAGGAAAGTGCCCTTTGTGTTTATGGAAAGCATTGTTTAGATATTGGAGGAATCATAAATGCAATAAACGCACAGAAGGGAAAGTTCTGCTTGAACGCATCATTTCACAAAAAGCTGTTTTTTGTTGTTTTTTTTTAAATGGGTGTTTTAAGAAAGCAATGTTTAACTGTACTTAAAAGCCAAAGACATTTTTTTTTTGAAAGATGAAGGTTCAAACTTTCCTTTGATATCTCCTATTCCTATAAATGAATAGGAAAAACATTTCAAATATGAGTCAAAATCCCCAAAATGGATGGCTCTTCCCATTTGAGAGAAACGGCTGGCACTCCGTATCATTTTTTTCTTTTGTCTTCAAACCACTCTAATATTTACTTCTCGACTTCTGAGTAACGTCCAAAACGTCTTCTTTTTTTCTTGAGGCATGTTGTATTGGTAAAATTATTTTACAAGTTAAAATACCAAAATTCCACACTCTTTTGCCATAAATTCTTTTCTCACGTTTGTTCCATTGGTTTTGTTGTTCCACCTCCTCTAACATTCATTACTGGCACTGACACCGACCAAATTTGTGCACATAAACTGACTGCCCAATTTCAGTATTTTATCTTATAAATGTAAATACGGCTTGGATTTAAGTATGTACCATAGGGAGAATATCAGTAGGGATAAATTACCATCTTCGTACACAGCGCCACTGTAACTGTATTCAGTTGTATTTTGTAGGTAGCTATAAACATGCCGGCTATATGTACATATTGTATTCGTTTTGTTGCTAGCTGAATGGTGATTTTATGTTACAGTATCTCTCGCTGTACTGCGGTATGTTTTTTACGTTTTGATATTTGCAGATTTTCATTTTGCATTTTTTTCTGCAACAGACAACAAACAGCAAATGATATCACGGGGGCACGTTGCCAAGGGCTCTGTGTGTGTGTGTGTGTGTGTGTGTGTGTGTGTGTGTGTGTGTGTGTGTGTGTGTGTGTGTGTGTGTGTGTGTGTGTGTGTTGGGTGGGTGTGACTGTTTCTGTGAGCGACTGTGATGGGCTGGAGTATGCTGTGAGTCAAAGAGCAGGGCTGGTGCGCAAGCTAATGGGTCCACCCAAAACAAATTGTTATCAGGTCCATGAAGAAACTGAGGCGGCTTGGGTAAGAAAGGCAAAAGCTGGGCCATAGATT